>NW_019154124.1:16161289-16249649 GCF_002288905.1 Enhydra lutris kenyoni | reverse complement strand
TGCTATGCCTGTTCAATTTTTGTACCGGAACCATTAAAAAAAAAAATACATGGGGATAGGCTCTAACTGAATAGAAATGTTCTGTCCAGAATGTGAGGGAGGGTGTGAGGGTTTCGGGCCATGGACAGAGAGGCCTGTCATAGGCCTTTTAATGGAGACAGGCTTGTTAATCTGTGGCATGTCAGAGCCTGAACACCCGTGTGTGACGTGCCTATCAATTTACTGAAAGGCATCCCACACGCCCATCCCTGGAAGGGCGACAAGAGCCCCTGCAGCCAGCTGAGCTGGGTGCCAACCCCCAGACACCAAGGCCAGTCCTCCCAAGGGAGAGGGTGACAGAAGGACAATGGCACGATGGGACACTGGCAGTCTGTGTGAGATCTGAGACTGTCACAGAGTTATGCATGGAATCTGCAAAATGTGACCTCCTTCGTGTTCCCTTCTTGTGATGCTTGATGACATGTTCCCCAGAGCAGAGTCCTCAATAAATGTTGATGCTTGTGACAGGATTTACATAACAGCACACCACACGTGTGTTGCCTAGGCTATAAAAACAGGTGTAATAGAGTAATATATTGGAGAGATGTTTCGTTTTAGCAATTCATGGCCTCGTAGAAATGGCTCATGAAATGTTAGGGCTAGGAGGAATATTACAGACTACAGACACTCCAACTCCTTCCTTTATAGATGATAAAATAGTATGACCTCTCTAAGGTTAGATATACTTATTTAATATAAATTCTACACAAGTGTCAATTGAAAAAACATGTTGGGAAGACCCATACTTGTTTTTAGAAAGATCTTATTTTGGAGGTAGGATCCCATGTCAGGTTTGAGGTCCGCCAATCCAGATTTCCTACCCCAGTTAGGATGTTATAGGAAGAGAGTGTCATCTGGGCCTTCTGAACACTTCCCATAAGGTAGCCGTTAGCACTGTGCCTGGAGCAGACAAGCGTCAACAGATATTGATTACCATTATTATTATTCCTAACAGTGGCTTGTGACTATCATTGATCCAAACATTTTTGACATAATACCTCTGATTTGTTAAACATGTTTAAGCACATTTCCCCAAAACCTGTATCTGCATTTACATTTTAAATTATTGAGTGAACTGCTTGACATATTATTTATATCATAAAAATGCATGACATAGAATCAAAAAGATAAAATAAAGATTCAATAGACTTGCATATGTGGGGTTCATTTTACCCACCTGTGCCTTTTTTGTGTGTGTTCCATTTTTCCATAGTGAAACAGGAAATGGGAAGACAAATATTAAAAACAAGGCTTTTCTATCTCTTTTTCTTAGTGATTGTCTTGTGGGACAACCTTTGTGTTCTACCTTGAAAGTAGAGAGCTCAATTACTCACTTAATACATTTTCTCTGACTCCCTGTGGAGGACTCTTTCCTAAGAACCCAAAGGTGGCTTTCCAGGAGAGTGTCGTGTGGCAGCAGATTACCCTCCAAGATGGAGTTTGCAAGAGGAGAGGACAGCCATGCTAATCTGTGTGTCCATAGCATGGGGAACTAGCAGGAGATGTGTTCTGAGCTCTGCCATCATTTCAATCCCTTGTCCTTCCTTCCTGAGATCCAATAATTTACAGAGTTCAGCCAATTTTTCTAACGTCAGCCACATATTGTTGGGTCTATTTAGATGCTAGATAGAGTTACCAAAGGGCTCTGGTGGCATTTTCATTTCATCCCCTGATAGGACAGAAGTTAAAAAAGGAACAACAACCAACGAGCAGAGAGAATCATGAGACTCCTTGATCAAGTCCCTGGCAGCCGGAACAAAAGACTCAGCTTTGGCTGAGGGACACAAACATGCTGTGGGACTTCAGTATCCCACAACCACCACCAGACTTTGCAGACGATCTGGAGAATCTATACGGGGAGAAGGCATTCAGCTGATGAGCTATTAAAGGCTTTTTTTAAAGGACAAAGTAACACTTAGAAATAAGGTGTCTAGGGGTGTCTGGGTGGCTCAGTCGTTAAGGGTCTGCCTTCGACTCAGGGTATGGTCCCACGGCTCTGAGATTGAGCCCCACATCGGGCTCCCTGCTCCGTCTCTCACTCTCTCTCACCCTCTCTCACTGTTCCTGCTTGTGTTCCCTTTCTCACTGTGTCTCTGTCAAATAAATAAATAAAATCTTAAAAAAACAAATAAGGTGTCCAAAGCAAGGAGCAAGCATCCCCACTGAGACCCCATCAGAGGCAAGGGCATCCTGAGCAGAGGCCAGACTTGGGCTTGGTCAGAACATGGTCCCGGAATCCCAGGGCTGAGAGTGGCTGCCCGCCCTCAGGTGAGGAGGAACTGGTATCTGGCCTCAACATTAGTGTGGATCCTCTGGAGGTCATCGCTCCCAGGTATAGATCAGGAACTGCCTGCTATTTAAAGAAACTGTGCTTCCAGTGCTTTTTACCACGCCGTCCTGTTACCTTCATAAAATTCTGAGTTAAAGTTCTTCTTGGGTCTTATTTTTTATGGATAGATTTGGCAATTGCTACCTGCTTTTTAGAACCAAGATTCTAGAGGCCGGAGGGGGACAGAATACTGCACTATACCCCGTTTTTCCTTCGTCTGATCCCAAGTGCCTAGCACAGCACATGCCAGGCACCAAGGTGCTCACTTTTGTGTGTTGAACTTTTGAGCTGATCTAACCAGTTCTTGGCAACTTCTCCTCTGCTCTCCTGAAGCTTTCCCATTCCTGGCATGTGAGTCTTAGCAGCCTCTGAAGCTATTTAGGCTTATTCTTACTACTTCATGCTCTTGCTTCAGTCTCAACCCTGGTGCCCTCCACCCCTGTCATCCCCCAGACACAACCTTTCTAAAAATCCCTGCTCAGGATTTACGCCCTCCAGGGATCTCTACCGGTGACTGCTATATTTTGTATCCCTTCTTCTTGTGTGGTGAATGGGTAGCACCACGAAGCTCCTGCCTGATTTCCCCGTACTGGTTCTCTCATTGTCCTAACGATAGGGACATACCCCCAGGGAGATCCTGGGGGACACACACCAGCCTGGGAGGCAGGAGACCTGGGTTTGACTTTCAGCTTATCTTCTAATTAGTTGTTCAGCCTGGAGTAAATCACAGTCCCTTTTGGAGAACTCCTTCCTCCCTTGTTAAATAACAAGATTCCAGAGTTGAAATTTTATGATGGCTTCCCCACTTCATTTTGAGTTTTTCAAGGGCAGGGATCCCGCCATTTATTTTTATTTTATTAATCATTTTTTAAAATTTATTTTCAACATAACAGTATTCATTGTTTTTGTACCACACGCAGTGCTCCATGCAATCCGTACCTTCTCTAATACCCACCACCTGGTTCCCCCAACCTCCCACCCCCCACCTCTTCAAACCCTTCAGATTGTTTTTCAGAGTCCATAGTCTCTCATTGTTCACCTCCCCTTCCCATTTCCCCCAACTCCCTTCTCCTAACTCCCCTTGTCCTCCATGCTATATGTTATGCTCCACAAATAAGTGAAACCATATGATAATTGACTCTCTCTGCTTGACTTATTTCACTCAGCATCATCTCTTCCAGTCCCGTCCATGTTGCTACAAAAGTTGGGTATTCATCCTTTCTGATGGAGGCATAATACTCCATAGTGTATATGGACCACATCTTCCTTATCCATTTGTCCGTTGAAGGGCATCTTGGTTCTTTCCACAGTTTGGCAACCGTGGCCATTTCTGCTATAAACATTGGGGTACAGATGGCCCTTCTTTTCACTACATCTGTATCTTTGGGGTAAATACCCAGTAGTGCAATTGCAGGGTCATAGGGATTTTTGATTACTGATTCAGTTTCTTTGCTGGTTATGGGTCTGTTCAAGTTTTGTATTTCTTCCTGTTTCAGTTTTGGTAGTTGGTATGTTTCTAGGAATTTTTCTATCTCTTCCTGATTGTCCAATTTGTTGTTGGCATAGAGATGCTCATAATATTCTTTGAAATTGTTTGTATTTCTGCAGTGTTGGTTGTGATCTCTCCTCTCTCATTTGTAATTTTATTTGTCCTTTCTCTTTTCTTTTTGATAATCTATCAAAAAATTTATCAATTTTGTTAATTCTTTCAAAGAACCAGCTTCTAGATTCATTGATCTGTTCTACCAGGTTTTTAAAAAAATTTTATGTCATTTGTTTCTGCTCTAATATTTATTGCAGCATTTTTTATTTTGGTCTGACTCATTTTTAGGTCTTTCATCTCTGCAGCAAGTGTTTCTATGGTGTCCTCTATACTTCTTTCAAGCCCAGCTAGTATTCTTTTTTTTTTTTTNTTTTTTTTTTTTTAAGATTTTGTTTATTTATATGACAGACAGAGATCACAAGTCGGCAGAGGGGCAGGCAGAGGGAGAGGGGGAAGCAGGCTCCCTGCTGAACAGAGAGCCCGATGTGGGGCTCGATCCCAGGACCCTGAGATCATGACCTGAGCCGAAGGCAGAGGCTTTAACCCACTGAGCCACCCAGGCACCCCCCAGCTAGTATTCCTATGATTATTTTTCTAAATTCTTGTTCAGGTAGATTGCTTACATCTGTTTTGAGAAACTCCCTGACTCTGGTTTCTTCTTGATCTTCTGGGGAGAGTTCTTCCATCTTGTCACTTTGTAGGTTTCCTGTTCCTGAGAGTAATGCTCTATTAAGAAGCAATCATACACTGTCCAGGGTCTGGTGCGTTAGGAGGTGTTTGTGGTGTATGCTGTGTGCACTGCTGTTGTGTTTTGGCTGCTTTTTCTCATAGGTCTGTCTTCTGTAGAGTTCCTCTTTGGACAGTGGGGTCTATTTGGAACTTTAACTAGGTGAGTTTTGATTTATTTGTTAAAATAAGCTATTTAGGGAAATGTCCAGGAAAACTGCACAAAGCCCCATCCTCAGCTGGTCAGCTCCCTGAGGTCCTCCCTGGGGACGTGGTCCAAATTGTCCCGAGGCTGTAGGAGCACCTTAATACTTGGTTTTATTTATTTATTTGTTTTTAAAGAATTTATTTATTTATTTGAAGAGAGAGACACAGCAAGAGAGGGAACACAAGCAGGGGAAGTGGGAGAGGGAGAAGTGGGCTTCCGCCAAGTAGAGAGTCTGATGCGGGGCTCCATCCCAGGACACTCGGATCATGACCCTAGCTGAAGGCAGCTGCTTAATGACTGAGCCACCCAGGCATAAATCCTTTGTTCAAAATCAGTGGGAATAAGTGCCTGTCAACTCCCTAAGTCCTACCCCTGTCTGGACTCCATGGTGTCCTGGATCATGTGGTTATTTGAGAAAGGGTTGAGCTAGAAAGAAGTAGCTCTCATATCTCATCGCCTGACTTCATATAAAAGGCATGCTTGACTCTTTTTTTTTTTTTTTNTTTTTTTTTTTTTTTAAACATTTTATGTATTTCCTTGAAAGAGAGAGAGGCCAAGCAAAAGAGAGAGAGTACAAACAGGGGAGAGGGGCAGTGGAATAGGGGTAGAGGGAGAGGGAGAAATGGGTTCCCTGCTGAGCAGTGAGACCCACGGGGGGCTCAGTCCCAGGACTCTGGGATCATGACCTAGCAAAAGGCAGGCATTTGCTAACTGAGCCACCCAGGGGCCCGAAGGCACACCCAACTCTTTTTTTTTTTTTAAGATTTTTTATTTATTTCTGTGTCAGAGAAAGAGAGAGATGGGAAAGCACAAGCAGGGGGTGTAGCAGACAGAGGGAGAAGCAGACTCCTTGCTGAGCAAGGAGCCCGATGTGGGACTCAACCCCAGGACCCCGGGATCATGATCTGAGCCAAAGGCTGATGCTTAACTGACTGAGCCACCCAGACGTTCAGGCACGCTCAACTCTTAAAGAGCTGTGTGCTTTGTAGAAAATCCCATATTCACAGAGATTTAAGTTCACTGAACAACATAAATGTCCCGTTCAACTAACATTGATTTTAAGGTTTTTTTTAGGTTTCATTTAATTTGTAAATTGATTTAACGGTTCTGTCAGTGTTATAAATGGTTCTCTAGTGTTTAACATATTTAAATCTATTGGTATGAAAATTTTGAAGAAATAAATACTTTCTAGTCCCTGTGCACGTATTCCAAGCCTGCAGTTTTTACTCCCAATCACAAAGGCAAAGGAGTATCATTGGCCCTCCCCACCTCTGCATGCAGGTCTCTGATGATCTTATAAAACTTATTTTCCCTTTCAAGGCTGGGTGCGGTATTCATTTTAAATTGATTTGATGTAAGAGCGCATGGCAGTAGAGATTGGTCAAGTTTGTAGTTTCTGTTGCGTTTACCACAACTTAGAGAAAGCACTACAAACTCATTTGGCCAAAACATAAGATACTGGTGGGCCAACCGTAGTCAAGCCTAACATAAAATAAATCAGATGGTAAATATTAAGTTGTAAAAATTTTACCCTGTAGGATGGATATTATTTTGATATTACAAACAGTAACTACCATTTATTGAGCATCTAATATGTCAGGAAAGTATGTATTATCCTTCTGAAATGTAGGTATTATTTTATTTAACACAGGAAGAAATTGAGGTTCTGAGGACTTGGTTAATTTGTTGAGAGCAACAACATGTAAATGATAATCTTGGTGGTTAAACAGCATTTCTCTATTAGCTGAAATACTTGGCAAAATCTTGTGTGTTAATTGATTTTTCTGTATACTGGAACATCAAGCAAGTCAGGTGACAAACTCTTCATGTCAGTATTTATTAAAGAACTATTTAATATGTATTGATGTCTGTTCTAGTTAAGTTAGGAAAACAGAAAGTTAATCTTTTAGTAACTATGTATTGCTTCAGATACTATTTATTTAATAAAAGGAGCCACAGGCTTATTGCTGGAGACCTCAGTTTTAATCCTCACTCTGCCATGAAGTTTGGGTGTGCTTTCAAACTAATAAGTTCTCTGGTTAGCAGTCATGATAAAAAAGAAATGTGGTCCAGT
Organism: Enhydra lutris kenyoni; assembly: GCF_002288905.1. Taxonomy (NCBI): domain Eukaryota; kingdom Metazoa; phylum Chordata; class Mammalia; order Carnivora; family Mustelidae; genus Enhydra; species Enhydra lutris. Next base: position 16,242,730 of record NW_019154124.1, on the reverse strand, counting down.
CTGGAAGCTTCTTTGTCCCTGTGAGGCCGAGGCTCTGCTCTCTAACAAGGGCAAGAAGGAGGAACAGGAAGGAACCCAGTCACAGCAAGGTTTCTTGTCCAGTAAGCAGCCTCAGACGAGTGTGCTCTCCACCCAGAGCCAGGGCAGCAGCTAGAGGGCACAGGCAAGGGGAACCACCACACACTGCCTCCACTGAGAGAGATGGCCAGTAGTCTAACCTTCTAGAATGTATTTCCACTCCCTCAGATGGCAGAAACAGAGGCCATTAGGAGTGCTAGCAGCTTGAGATACACCATGCTAACCAAAATAACACACAAAGCCTCTGAACAGGAAACTGCCACTGGAAACACAGCTCACAAAAGTAGGCCAGGAATTTCAGGCTAAGCCCATACAAGGTAACCACTTGTTAAAAATTAAAGATTTAAACAGGACCTTTTCTCCTAACATACCAGACAAAATGTCCAGGATACAGTAAAATATCACTTGCCATACAAAGAACCAAGAAAAGCACAGCTTCAATGAGAAAAAAAAGCAAAAAACAAACCCAAAAAACCCAAGAAACAAAAAACAATGAACTGACACACTGAGATAAATCACATTAGAATTATTGGACATGGATTTTTTAAACAGCCACCATAAAAATGCTTCATGAATCAATTACACATTCTCTCGAAATAAAAGAAAAAAAATAGGCAATATCAGCAGTGAAGTAGAAGGTCTAAAAACAAGATGAAATAAAATGAGAAAACAGAAGGATACAACAGCAAAACTTGGGGTCTTGGTGGACGGTCTCGGTCTCCCTGAGTGGTCATGATAGACCACTTAGAAGAGAATCTGTACCTGGAGAGAGAACTGCAGAATTCACTGAACTCTGAAACAGAAACGAAAAGAGCTTCAGGGACCTGTGGAACAATAGCAGAAATTTCAACATTTGTCACCAGTGGAGTCTCAAAAGAAGAGGAGAAAGAGAGGCAGGTGGAAGGAGTATTGAAACTAACCCTAAATTAAAACAGATCTAAGCCTTCAGTCCAAGAAAATAATATGCCAAAAGGGCACATTTGGGGTGGCAAATTCTGCTTCCTTTGAGTTGTTTTGAGACATCAGGCAGGTCTAGTGCATAACTGGGTTTTTGCTTTGGGTACTAAAGGTAGGTACATGTGGCACCATATTTGCACATAGAACATGATTAATAAATGCTCATTGCCTTCACCCACCTATTTTTCTTACTGGGCGAGGGTCTTTGCCTGATTTCCTGCATGCCAAACACGGACACCACTTTTGTGGCAGAGAGAAAGGGTTTTATTACAGGATGCCAAACAAGGAGGTGAAAATTTCTCAAATCTGCCTCCCTGAAGGGCTGTCTTGGGGTGTATGTAAGGTTAAGGGATTAAGATATCTCAGGGTACTTAGGTTGGATGGAATAAGCTGAATGGATCTAAGGAAAAGGAGAAGTGTCCTCCTTTTCAAGCATGTGCATTCAGGAATCCTGCCTTCTCATGGGACACATGTTCATTAAATGTCAGCCTGAGAATGACGGGGGTGGAGGTGGGGAGACTGTGGGGTGCATTATCAAAGAGGTTCCTTTTTTCACTTTTGACCTCTTTTGTGCCTCCTGTAAGAATTCTTCCCGAGTTGCTCTCATCTCAGCTGGTCTTACCAGTGGTCTGTCAACTTCTGCATAACAGGCTCCTAAGGCAATCAGATTAACCACAGTTTCTTCACAGTAGTCACACATTTGTTAACTCAACATCATGAGTTTCATTCTTAAATCTGTCACAGCTCTTTTTATGTTAACACACAGCAAAAGAAAAGTGCTGTTAAAATCAAAACAACTTTGTGCTTTTTACTGATACTCCTTGTATAAATGAGTCTGCAAATGCCTCTAAATTACCTATTGAAAGAGTGTAATACTGGGTGCCTGGGTGACTCAGTGGGTTAAAGCCTCTGCCTTCAGCTCAGGCGTGATCCCAGGGTCCTGGGATCTAGCCCTGCATAGGGCTCTCTGCTCAGCAGGGAGCCTGCTTCCTCCTGCCTCTCTGCCTACTTGTGATCTCTGTCCATTAAATAAATAAAATCTTTTTTTAAAAAAAGTGTAATACTGTTTAATTCAAACTTTATTACTAATCGCTTGCATGTAACCCTTTAGTGTCTGACTTGACATAGGCATTCCAGGGACAAATAGTAACAGAGTCCTTTGCCTGTGCTAGTTGATCCCATTTTCACAACAGGGCCCTCCAGGAGCGCATTCATACGTCAGTGCCTGGTTGAAGATCAAGAGAAGTTCACGCTCCTTCCTGTCTGTTAATTCAGGCTTTGCCACCATATGGACTCAGCTTTGAATCTTAGCTATTTCACTCATTAGCAAATTAGTTTAACTTTTTCGCCTCTTCATTTCCTTATATACAGAGTGGGGAAAAATAATACCTATCTCACTGTGCAGCTGAGAAGAGTAAATGAGATCCCGTGTATAGAATCCACCCAGGACTGTTCCACAGAATAAATGCTCAGGAACCAAGCAGAAGGATCATGGAGTGAGCATAAAATAAAGATCTCCCTGGTGGCTGAGGACACTGTTTTGCTCAAGAGCACCAGCAAAGGGGAACTCTTTCCTTTCTCTGGCCCCCGGGGAAACCTTCTTGAAATCCAAGTACCACTCTGTGCTTGATCCTCTGCATTTTTCTGGTCTCCCACCTTGACACTTCCAATCCAGAGAGCAATTAGCAATTGCTGTGTTCAGCTCATACTGTCTTTCCTTTATGTAATTAATGCCTTTTTTCTCATTTTATGATTATCCTATATACCTCCTTTTCTGAACTTGAAGATCTCCCCAAAGCCCCAGTTTTATTTCTTCAGATGAAGATCCATGAGGTAGTTGGTGAGAAAATAAAAACGTTTAAATATTGCATACCATCTCAGTCCAGAAAGAATTTGAAGTGCTAACAGTGTGACTACGTGTACTTAGAACATCATGACCAGAGATGAATGAAAGGCAGACTTTATTCTATACATACGTTAACATGCACGGATCATTGGTGTATATACTTGTTTTTATTTTACAAAAGGTAAAAAATTTTAAGTGATCTGAAATTGCATTTTTCAACAGCTACTGTCTTCGTTTACTGATAAAGAACTCTTGGCATATGCAAAAGCTGGAGCAGTAGCTGAAGAGGTCTTAGCAGCCATCAGAACTGTGATTGCTTTTGGAGGACAAGAGAAAGAACTTGAAAGGTTTGAGTTTTTTATTTTAAGTTGCTAGTAATTTTAAATTGTTTCATCATATATGGCCTTCAAATTGATAGTATTAAGTATAAAGGTGTGTGGGTGTGTATGTGTATTTTTAAGTAGCTTCCAGGATATTATACAGCTTAGCTAATATTCTGGAAAAGTTGTAATTTTAGTTGTACTCTTCTTATATTTGCTAATTCAAAAGATTTTCTAGACTGTTCTAGATGGGTAGTGAAAATAAAATAGTTTCTTTTTTTAGTTATTTTTATTAACATATAATGTATTATTTGCCCTAGGGTACAGGTCTGTGAATCATCAGGCTTAAACATTTCATAGTACTCATCATAGCACATACCCTCCCCAGTGTCCATAACCCAGCCACCCTCTCCCTACCCCCCCCCCCCCCCAGCAACCCTCAGTTTGTTTTTGAGATTAAGAGTTTCTTATGGTTGTCTCCTTCCTGATCCCATCTTGTTTTATTTTTTCCTTCCCTACCCCCACAACCTCCCACCCTGCCTCTCAAATTTCTCATATCAGGGAGATCATATGATAATTGTCTTTCTCTGATTGACTTGTTTTGCTCAGCATAATACCCTCTAGTTCCATCCATGTCATTGCAAATGGCAAGATTTCATTTCTTTTGATGGCTGCATAGTATTCCTGTGTGTGTGTGTGTGTGTGTGCGTCTGTGTCTGTGTGTGTGTGTATCACTTCTTCTGTGTATGTGTGTGTGTGTGTGTATATATATACACATACATATATATGTATGTGCATATATAATATATATATTGTATATGTATGTATGTATGTGTATATATGTGTGTGTGTGTGTGTGTATATAAAACTTCTTCTTTATCCATTCATCTGTTGATGGACATCTAGGTTCTTTCCATAGTTTGGCTATTGTGGACATTGCTGCTATAAACATTTGTGTGCATGTGCCCCTTCAGATCACTACATTTGTATCTTTAGGGAAAATACCCAGTAGTTCGAATGCTGGGTCATGGGGTAGCTCTATTTTTAACTTTTTGAGGAACCTCCATGTTTTCCAGAGTGGCTGTACCAGCTTATTCCCACCAACAGTGTAGGAGGGTTCCCCTTTCTCCGCATCCTCGCCAACATCTGTTATTTCCTGCCTTGTTAATAAAATAGTTTCTTAAGGCTGAAACATATTTGATATCTGATGATAATATTTCCCCATTAAGTCAATTCATGGTTCTCTAACACTAAATGAACATTTTGTATAAGATTAAGGGTTACTTTTTTTAAAATTATTTTTTGTTACTTTTTAAAAAACTTAACATAAAATATATTACGTGTTTCAGGGGTACAGTCTGTGATTCATCAGTCTTACACAATTCACAGCATTCACCATAGCACATACCCTCCACATGTCCATCACCCAACCACCCCATCCCTTCCACCCTCCTCTCCTCCAGCAACCCACAGTTTGTTTCCTGAGATTAAGAGTCTCTTATGGCTTGTCTCCCTCTCTGGTTTCATCTTGTTTCATTCCCCCCCTTCCCCTATGATCCTCTGTCTTGTTTCTCAAATTCCTTATATCAGTGAGATCATACGATAATCATCTTTCTCTGATTGACTTATTTCGCTTAACGTGATAGCCTCTAGTTCCATCTACCTCATTGCAAATGGCATGATTTCATTTCTTTTGATGGCTGCATAGTATTCCATTGTATATCTATACCACATCTTCTTTATACATTCATCTGCTGATGGACATCTGGCTTTTTCCATAGTTTAGCTGTTGTGGACATTGCTGCTATAAATGTTAGGGTGCACATGCCCCTTCGGATCACTACCTTTGGGGATACAATTTTTTCAAAGATTTTATTTATTTATTTGAGAGAGAAAGAGAGAGCACACAGAAGTAGAATGGAAGAGAGAAGCAGACTCCCTGCTGAGTGGATAGCCCGATGTGGGGCCTGATCCCAGAACCCCGAGATCATGACCTGAGCCGAAGGCAGATGGTTAACCGACTGAATCACCCAGGTGCCCCTCTAAGGATACATTTTATTCTGTGGTTTTTTTCTCCTCTTGCTGGGGCTCCTCATCAGTAGGGTTGTGCTCCATGATTTGGAAGACAAAAATATAACTAAAAAGCACATCTGTACAACAATTCAAAATCTTTATTATGTGTTGCTTAGTATTTTTTTTTAGAACTGTCCCTTTTTATTAAATTTCTGGGAGTGTCAGTGGTTAATTTAGGACAATATGTAATATTCATCAGATCCATTGATTTCTAAACAGTGACAGACTTTATTGAATATATGTGATAATTGAATATGTGTTATAATCTGATATAGTATTTTAATGTTATGAATATACGAGTATTTGGATATTAGGAAACACTAAACTATATTGTTTGGAACATTATACATTGTTGGTAGAGCCATAAGGAAAATAAGGACATTTTGATAAGTCAGAATGATAGTTACCCTTGGGGAGAGGAGGTGTGGGTAATAAGAGTGAGACACATAGTGGGGGTTTCTGTAGTTGTGGTCGTATTCTATTTCTTGACCTCAGTTGTGGTCAACTGAGTGACATGGTGTTCACTGCATAATTCTTTTTTATACTGTACCTGTGTGTTTTTAGTATACTTCTGTTCATATGATATATTTCATACCCACAAAGGTGTCCTCTGAGAATAATTTGTGATGGCTAAGCTCCATAGTTCAAAGGAGAGTAATAACTATGTTCTCTGTCAGTTCCTTGCTTTTGCCTTAAAATATTTCTGACAAATAAAATGAGAAATCTTGCTTAAGGATCAGGCAAGCATCCAATCAAATATAGTCCTTCCTCTTTGGAAGTTAAATTCTTTCAAGGGGGGCGGAGGGGAGGGGTAAAGACAACCGCAAATAACAAACTATCTAATATACCAGCTGGGCAAATGTTATTTGGGGATATAAAATATTCTTTTAGAGTCATAGAGGGTACTATTTAGAGAGGTGATTCAGAGAAGTCTTCTCTGAATAGTTAATCTTTGAGCAAACAGATAATGAAGTTTTGAACTTAAATTCTTTTCCAGTTTTTCTCAGTGGAAAGGTAGACCAGAGAAAGACTATATCCACCAACATCGGGTGACAAATTAAACTTTTCTACTTCTGCCTAGTTTCTGATTTCCTTATAGAAATGAAAACCTCTGGCCTCACCCTCAGGTACACTTAGGGCCTGAATTTATTAAACTGTGAATGACAGAGTGCGCTCTCTCCAAAACTGAGGATTTCACATTAAAAATGAATCTTAGTCCAATGAAACCATTAGGGTGTCCAGTAAAAGCAATGAAAAATTGCTGAAAATTAATTAAGCATCCAAAATAAGAATTTAGAAAAAGAATAGCAGAATAAAAGAAGTATAAGGAGGGAATAATAAATAACTGAATAGAAAATAAATGTAAGAAAGCAGAAGACTTAACAAATCCCTAAACCAATTCTTCAAAAAGAAAAATAACCAAGTATTTTGCAAATTTAATCAAGAATTAAAAAATGAATAAATAAGGACAAATTGCTACAGATTAAAAAAAACTATTTTTAAGAAGTACGGGTTTATACCAATAAATTTTAAAACCCTAATGAAATAGATAATATCCTAGAAAAATATAGGCTTAAACTCTTACTTTGGAGGAAGAAAACTTGAGTAGATCTACAGTCACTAGAAGAATTGAATCTAAAGTTCCATGTTCTGCCCTTACATGCACAGCAAAACCCACAGAGTCCACAGAATTTTACAGACAAGTTCTCCCAAAACTTCAAGAAAGAGATGAAGCTATGTTATAGAAATTGTTTCAGAGAATGGGAAAAATATATATAGAGAGAAAGTTGTGAATTCATCTTATGATGCCAGTGTAACTTTGAAGCCACAATCAGGCAGATATATGAGAAAGGAAAATTATTAAGCAGTTTTACCTAAAACATAGATGCAAACGGTTTACATAAATTATTAGCTAAACAAATCCATGTGAAAATATCATAAGATTAAAAAAAAATCTTGAACTTATTAGCTTTCTCCCATGAGTGCAAAGATGGTTTAACATCAGGAAATCTATTAATATAGTTAAGCACATTAAGAGATTGAAAGGAAGAAATGTTTTGTATTGATGGGTGGGGGAGAAGCATTAATTACATATGATTTATGACAAAAACTCAAAGCTAGGAGTAAGAATTTTTTCAATATAGAGTATAAATCAGAGATACATAAGCGAACATCATACTTAAGGTGCAACGTGCAAAGCATTCCTTAAAATAATGAATGAAATGGGTATATCTGCTAGCATTTTTTTCTATTTAGTGTTATCCAGTAGATAACACCCACTGGAACAAATAAGAGTAATAAAAATAAAACAAAAAAGGTGGAAGACTTAGGCGATCTGAAGAGAGGGGGCTCAGTTGGTTGAGCATCTGCCTTTGGCTCATATCCTGAACCCAGAGTCCTGGGATCAAGCCCCACATGGGGCTCCCTCCTCAGTGGGAAGCCTGCTTCTCCCCCTGCTTGTGTTCCCTCTTTCTTTCTGTCTCTGTCAAATAAGTAATAAATAAAATCTTTTTTAAAAAATAAAAAAGAAAAGCTAGAAGGGTTGGAAAACAAGAAGGAAAATTGTCATTATTCACAGGTGGTATGATTGTATGCACAGAAATTCCAGTATATTCTGCAGCCTAACAATGCTCAGTGAGATCTCTGGGCATCTAATCACAATTCAGAGAAAAATCCTGTGAAACCAGCAATGAATGATAAGATAATAAACAGAATTCCATTGATTCTAAGGTGCACATTTTTCTCTCATGATGCTGAAATTAAGATAAATCCTACAATCAGTGCCATCTTAGAATTGCCATGAATCTGGGTTGAAATTGATTCTTATTGGCAGGATTTGCATTTGCTTCTGCCATTCCCTGGGGATGGTATTGACCTGAGACCACCTGACATGAAATTCTTTGCCTAGCAATTTTTGAACCACACCAGGAGTGTGAATTTATAGTTCAGACCTGCGTGAGTATCATCTGTGGTTCAAATTCTCAGGGAGTTATTTTCTCCTCCCTTTACTTGAAGCCAGGGTTGAGATGTACGAGTTCCCCTGCAGTCACTCTCCCTGGGGTATGTGCTTAGTATACTGAGGCTATAGCCCTTTGGGTCCCAGCTGGAGATGGAGTGTCCTACTAAATTCCTTAATGCTACATAAAATAATAGAATAACACTAACTCCTCCCAATTAATGATGTCCTAAATTTGATGAATATGATAATTTTAAAAGGAGATTATTATTAGCAATAAAAATTATTATTATGTATGGGATATAACATTAGTAAGGAGGGAAAAGACATCATGGAAGTTAAGTCCAGGCTTCAGAAATTACATAAATCTGATCATTTTAGTTCAGTAAAAGTTTAAATGAGTGAAGGCTTTTTTTTTTTTTTTTTTCCTGAAGAAGATGGGGATTAAATTTTTATTTGGGGATTAAATTTTTATTCTAAGAACAAGCAAATGAGGGGCACCTGGGTGGCTCAGTGGGTTAAAGCCTCTGCCTTCGGCTCGGGTCATGATCCCAGGGTCTTGGGATGGAGCCCCATAACAGGCTGTCTGCTCAGCAGGGAGCCTGATTCCTCTCTCTCTGCCTGCCTCTCTGCCTACTTGTGATCTCTATCTGTCAAATAAATAAATAAATCTTAAAAAAAAAAAAACATGTCTCAGAGATCTAAAAAAAAAAAAAAAANAAAAAAAAAAAAAAAAGACTAAGCAAATGGGCACATCTAACTGTATTCCGAGATTGATTTCATGTGTGGCATCATTTCTTCAGAAGATATTAGTTATTGGGATATGTCTTTGAAAGGATATTCTACCCTGGCAAATTGGAAATCAGTTTTGTCTTTAAGAGTTGATTCAGGACTACGACATGCTGGCCTCATTTTTTTTTTCCAGTTGGCCATGTCTTGGAAGTTAATTCATTCAGCAGATGGGGCCAGTGTCTACTACATATACTGTACTATACTCTGGGTTTTCAATAGTTAATTGAAAATAGAAGAACTTTTCCCTCTAAGGATCCTTAGTCCAAAGAATAAGTTGGAGAAAAAGGGAAGAGAGGAAAGTAGAAAGGAAGATAAGAAAGAAATCACTCAAGAAATTAATGAAATTATCAGCTTTTTAAAATATGCAATGAACGAATCAAGTAGTATGCTGATAAGGGTGAGGAGGGAAATTTTACTTTATTTTTTGTTATTGTTTAATTTTTTAAAGATTTTTATTTATTTATTTGACAGAGAGAAATCACATGTAGGCAGAGCAGCAGGCAGAGAGAGAGGAGGAAGCAGGCTCCCTGCTGAGCAGAGAGCCCAATGTGGGATTCGATCTCAGGACCCTGAGATCATGACCTGAGCCGAAGGAAGAGGCTTAACCCACTGAGCCACCCAAGTGCCCCAGAAATTTTACTTTAAATATGGCAGATGGGGAGGTCTCTCTGACAAGGTTTCATCTAGGCTGAGACTTGAAGGAAGAAGAAGAGCCTACCCTGGTGGGATTAGGGATGAAAAAGTCTTCTAGATTTCCAGAGGTGGCAAACTTTGGTATGTTCTAAAAAATAACATAAGGCTTGTATGCCTGGAGCTAAGTTGAGTGAGGAGAGATGTAGAAGAGAGGCTGTTGAAGGCAGTGGGGGCCATGAAAGAGGATTTTACTCCAAGGGCACCGGGAAGTGGTTGAGGGTCTTAAACAAAGGAATGATGTTTTAAGATCATTTCTATCTGTGATTGGTTTGGTGAATGTAGGAGAGCAGTTAAAAAAAAATGAAAGATAGATAGATATATAAATAAGGCAAGGAGACCGGTGGAAAGGCTGCTGTTGTAGCCTGGCTGAAAAGTCTTTTACAGTGGCCTGACATGGACTACAGGCAGGAGAGGGGGCACAGGTACCTAGATTTCAGATGTAATTTGGAAGCAGGATTGCTAAAATTATTCTTAGGCCAAATGCAAGCCTTCAGTTTTCTTTTTAGTTCTTTCCCTCCCTTTCTCTGCTTTTGCATGGACAAGTAATTAAGGTCTTAGTCTGACTTTCTCTTACAATTAACAGGTGTAGGAGGAAGCTGGCTCTCTTGGAATGGAAATCTAACCAGAATTTAAAATGAGTTCAATTCCATAGTATAAGAATAGCTTTATTCTCCTTGATTTTAAAATGATATTTTTCTCCCTTGTGTATATCTTACCTCTTTGTATTGATTTCTCTGCTTAACTAAAATTGTTTTTTGCTCTTATGAGTGGTTGTTTGTATCACTAATAAATATTTTTCAAAATATATAAGAATTTTTTTCCCTAAATATCAGTGCTTTTGTTATATATCTTTAATCCATTTTAGGAACTGTGACTTTAATTACCATTCTCATACTAACACTTTTAACGGGTAGGTGATTTTAATATCTGGTTTTGTAGTGTGGTATTTTTATCAAGACATAAATCAAAAAGTCTGCATAAAAGTAGTATCGTTGATGTCTCCTTCCTCCTTACCTTCTTCCTTTTCTCATTTATCTTCTCTTGTATCTAAATTATTTTCTTCCTTGTTGCTTCTTCCTCTGAAACTGTTTCTTCTGGCTGCATGGTACAACAACATTATCAGTGAAATGAGTTCTGCATTAGTCTCGGTAAGCAAGAACTAATAGAAAAGTAATTAACAAAACTAACAGTAAAGGTGTGAGTCATATGCATTAAAGAATTAACAAGAACTAACAGTAAAGGTGTGAGTCATATGCATTAAAGTTCCTTATTTGTAATTACTTATTGTTGATGCCTCCTTATACCTTTTGCCTCAGGTCAACTCAAAAAGTGGGAAATAATCAACCATTGAAGCACCTTAGTCAAAAATAATTTTTTTACACTAAGATTATAACTGGCAAGCTAGGAATACATGCTTTTACAGAGAGAAATTCTAATAATGTGTTACTATTTTATCACTTTAAAGTTCTGTTTAAATTTGGTCTGTTAGTGGGTATAGTAGTCATGTACGTTTCATTTGGCAGACTTTGAACTGGTAAAGTAACTAGGTAAAAAAAGTCACCAAGGCAAGAAAGAATGCATGCCTTGACCTGAACAGAACTCGATCTCTGTTGTACATTCCAACTCAGGGAGTGAATCCTCCAACAAAAATAATATAATACTACCCATTTGTATAGTCATGCTTTTATAGGTCAAAGACCTCAAAATACTAATTTTATATGGAAGTAAGTTCTTTCTACAGTTATGAACTTCCGCTTTCCACAAGGCAATGGTCTAAGTTCCCAGGGAGATGTGATTAAGAGGATAAAGACAGGTTTAAGACTCAGTTATAATCTGTCTTATTTCTCTCATAATTTTACCTTGATTCTATATTTACAAAGATTCTTCTTAAGAGAAGAGACATGGAGATAAACTAATGGGGCCCACATTAAAAAAAAAAAAGAAAAAAGAATCTTCCTTACGTTTCTTTAAACGTTCAGTGATTTATAGGCTTTGTGTTGAGCACTTTCTAGCCTTACATCTGCTTCTTATTATTAAACTTAAAAGGCATGCAGATTTTATTTATTTTTTTTAAAGATTTTATTTATTTATTTGACAGAGAGATCACAAGCAGGCAGAGAGGCAGGCAGAGAGAGGAGGAAGCAGGCTCCCTGCTGAGCAGAGAGCCCCATGTGGGGCTCGATCCCAGGACTCTGAGATCATAACCTGAGCCGAAGGCAGCGGCTTAACCCACTGAGCCACCCAGGCGCCCGGCATACAGATTTTAAAGGGAAAACACATTTTTGTAGCTTCTCTTTTGTCTCGCCTATGGAACAGTACAAGTTCTGGAAGTTTACTAAACATTATTTTGCATATTTCACTATTGCTGAGGCCAGGGAAGAAATTTTAGAATACTTTCCCCCAGGTTATTTAATCTCTGTAGATAAGTAAGCCTAAATTTACTCTTCTATAAGAAGGGATTACAGTAGTGCTAACACCATAGGGTCAATGCATGAACAAAAGGAGAAAATACATGTTAAGCACCTCCCACAGGGTTGGGCACATTCTAAGTACTTAATAACCATCATGCTGTCTTGGCTCATTTCATATGATTTATGAGTAGATGTGATAGTTTTTGTTACTTCTCCCAGGTACAACAAAAACTTAGAAGAAGCTAAAAGAATTGGGATCAAGAAAGCTATCACGGCCAACATTTCTATTGGTGCTGCTTTCCTGTTGATCTATGCATCATATGCTCTGGCATTCTGGTATGGGACCTCCTTGGTCCTCTCCCAAGAATATACTATTGGAAAAGTACTCACTGTAAGTGATGTTATTTTAAGAAATGAGTCTCCTGTAAAAATTCCAATGAAGTTGAGTGGTGTTGGCTTGAGTGATGTTAGAGAATAGGTATTGAAGAACTATTGAACAATACAAAGAGCTATGTACTACTAGATTAAAAAGTGGAAAGGAAATTACATGTATTGAGTGTCTTTTTTGCAGATCCCTTGCACAGTTTGTCTTGCATCCTAAATAATGTTAACATCACTAATCTCTATAGCATGAACTCTCATTTGTTGAGATGATTTCTTTGTGGCAGGCTCAATGGTAAGCATTTCATTTTTTATTTTCTGATTAACTATTCACAATGACAAATGGCAAAATACACCATTTGTCTGTTTTTCAAATTCTTTTGAATGACAGCTAGTCCATCCTTGGAATGTTATGGAAATATTACTACTCTTCCTTGAAGGATATTCTATTTGGAGGTTCTCTGCCTTATAGAAATTTACAGAAGCACAGAAAGCTTGTCATTTGAGCTATGCTCTTTTATTTAAAAATGGTGAAAGAGTTAATAAACCAAGCTCAATCTGTATCATGATCTAAGAAAGTACATACTGTTAGAAGAGTCACTCAATTCCTTTGTCATAAGCTGAACACAAGTATATTGTTGGTGACCATATTTTGTTGAGTCCCTTAAAACACTTCCCTTTTTTAGGAACCAGGTTTGTAATGTGGCTATAATAAATGTGTTGTCCAAAATGTGCAAGGCTGTTTACTTAAGAATGGCTTTTACCAAAAGCCTTCATTAGGATAGTAATGCTATTGGTGAGCCTAGGTTGGAATAAGAAATGTGTTCTACTTCCTTGTGATGTAGATACGCAGTTTCAATTTTTGTTTTCACTGATCCCAGAATGGCTTCACAAACTGGAAGCATGCAGAATATGAGTAAGAGCTTGGGATTTGAAATCAGGCTGACTTGGCTCAAATTCCAGCCACTTATTATTCCAGCCACGTAGACTTTTCAAGTTTCTGCTACCTCTTTTGCCAAAAGGAAATGGCAGGAATACTTTGCCATAACTTTGAATGTAGTTATAAGTTCCAGCTGAGAAACTGAATGAAGAATCACTTAGCAAAATTTCTTCTGTATAAATTATGGGTAATTCCTGTGTGATTTAGAAAGAAATGAATAGTGATATTAGTTCTCTGTAACCCTGAAGAAAAACAACTTCATTTGGGCAAAATGAAAAAAAAAAAACTATTTATCAGACCTCAGAGAGTACACAGTCTGGTAGAAGGAAAGAAGACAACCTGATCAAGATATAATACTCTAGATGTGTGCTTTCTCATTTACAACATATTTTCGTATGTACAGTTTCACTCTAAGGTTTCCAGGTCAGGAAAACAGATGGAGTCCTGCCTAGTTTGGCAAATGAAGAAATCAAAGCCTGGAGACACTAGGAGAATTCCCTGAAGACATATAGCCAGTTAGGGCTTATCCAGAATTTGGACCTTGGTTTCCTGACACTCATTTTGATGTTTGTTTGTTTTATGCCCTGCTGATGATCTAAACCCAAATAACTAGCCATTAAATAAATATATATTCTATTATATTCTCGTTCCATGGAACTTGTTCCATTGCTTCACTGGGCAAGTAAGACTAATCCTGTATTGTCAATCAAAAAGATTTAAACTTTTAAAATGTTTTTAACACCCAGGACTCTCTAAGTTGGCTTGCCACTTTAAAAGTGAATTAGCAAATGATAATAATAATAATAATAATAATAATAATTAACTATGTTAGAAGAAAGATGTATGCACAAAATTGTAATAAATGCTAAGTAACTTGATGATTTTCCTTCACATCCCTCAGGTCTTCTTTTCTGTATTAATCGGGGCTTTTAGTATTGGACAGGCATCTCCAAGCATTGAAGCATTTGCAAACGCAAGAGGAGCCGCTTACGAAATCTTCAAGATAATTGACAATGTAAGTCTGGGCTAGCCATTTATCCATGCCAAAGTTTCTCTAACTAAAAGTCAGTTTCTTTATTGCTTTATCCCACTCTCCACAAATGTCACTAAAGATAGCCGGTATAACCTAGTCATCTTCTGAAACTGTGTTCTGTTTAGAAGCCACGCATTGACAGCTATTCAAAGAATGGACATAAACCAGATAATATTAAGGGAAATTTGGAATTCAAAAATGTTCACTTCAGTTACCCATCTCGAAAGGAAGTTAAGGTACGGTGATACCTGATTCATCAGTGATTCAACCATGGATTGGAGGAAGGGTTTCTGATACTTTATTTTAGTGACTTTTTTTTTAAATGTATATGTGCCCCTAGTTTTGACTTGAACTGTCAGTTCACAATCCCGGGATCTGTGCATTGCCCTTATGTTTATTTCTCATTTGTCCTGTTAGATTTTTTTTTTTATTTATTTTTATTATTATTATTTTTTAAAGATTTTATTCATTTATTTGACAGACAGACATCACAAGTAGGCAGAGAGGCAGGCAGAGAGAGAGAGAGAGAGAGAGGAGGAAGCAGGCTCCCAGCTGGGCACAGAGCCCGATGCGGGGCTCAATCCCAGGACCCTGGGATTATGACCTGAGCCAAAGGCAGAGACTTTAACCCACTGAGCCACCCAGGTGCCCCTATTTTTATTATTTTTAAAGACATCTCCTATTTTATTTTATTTTATTTTATTTTTAATTTGTTTTTTTCTCACCATAGCACATACCCTCCCCAGTGTCCATCACCCAGCCACCGCATCCCTCTCACGCCCCTCCCCTCCAGCAACCCTCAGTTTGTTCCTGGGATGTAGAGTCTATTATGGTCTGTCTCCCTCTCTGGTTTCATCTTGTTTCATTTTTCCCTCCCTTCCCCTGTGATCCTCTGCCCTGTTAGATCTTGAAGGGCCTCAACCTGACGGTGGAGAGTGGGCAGACAGTGGCGCTGGTTGGGAACAGCGGCTGCGGGAAAAGCACAGCGGTGCAGCTAATGCAAAGGCTCTACGACCCCACAGACGGCACGGTGAGGCGGCTCATGCCAAAAGCAATGGTTCAGTGACCAGCGGTTACCCCGGGCCCATCTCATGTTCCAAATTGGCAATGCACAGAACTCACGCTTACTTTTTATTTCAGGTCTGTATTGATGGACAGGACATTAGGGCCATCAATGTAAGGTACCTTCGGGAAATTATTGGTGTGGTGAGTCAGGAACCTGTGCTGTTTGCCACCACGATAGCTGAAAACATTCGCTATGGCCGCGAGAATGTCACCATGGAAGAGATTGAGAAAGCTGTTAAGGAAGCCAACGCCTATGACTTTATCATGAAACTACCCAATGTAAGTCCTTCTCGATCTCTGCCATGCTGGAGGTTCAAAGAATGGAATGCCAGCCTAATGCAGAAGAAGTTGGGAATCCACTATGCATTAGAGGAAACTCCGAAGAAGTTTGGATGACTTCAGATTTTAAAGCTTGATCTAGCACCATCAATTCCTAGTAGGCATATTGATAAAAATTGGGGTTGGTTATTGCCGAGTTCTAAAGGAACTGGATCATATTGCCTGTAGGTTGTTTATGGGATTACTTCCTATCTTAAAATGTAGCTGACAGCTTGTTGTTTTGCTAACTGTCCCCCCGCCCCACTTTATTTTCTGTGTTGTAGAAATTTGACACCCTGGTTGGAGAGAGAGGGGCCCAGCTGAGTGGCGGACAGAAGCAGAGGATCGCCATCGCTCGGGCCCTGGTTCGAAACCCCAAGATCCTCCTGCTGGACGAGGCCACGTCAGCCCTGGACACTGAAAGCGAAGCAGTGGTTCAGGTGGCCCTGGATAAGGTCTGTGAGCCTCAATTCAAACCAACCTAATTTGTAAGCATAGGGACATCCCTCTGTTAATTCTCCTTGAAAATTATTTTTTTTAAAGATGTTATTTATTGATTTGACAGAGAGCGAGATCACAAGTAGGCAGAGAAGCAGGCAGAGAGAGAGGGGGAAGCAGGCTCCCCACTGAGCAGAGAGCCCATTGCGGGGCTCGATCTCAGGACCCTGCGATCATGACCTGAGCCAAAGGCAGAGGCTTAACCAACTGAGCCACCCAGACGCCCCTTGAAAATTATTTTTTTTAAAAAAAGGACATTTCTGATGGCTCCTAACATGATCCTGTCAAGTTTCAAAATCACATCTCCAGTCCTCTTTGAATCTGTTCATTTCATTTCTATTTATTTCTCTATTTTTTTTTTTTAGGTAGAAATGAATAAACTTTCACTGAGAGAAACTTGCAAAATTTTAAAATTAAACAACGAGGTAGAGAGATTCAAATGAAAATTGGTCTTCGTTGTGATCTTGAAAACTTGGCTGTAGAGATAACCTCATTATTTAGGTTTTCTATTTTTGCTGTTGTCAATAAGAGGAAAATATAATGAAGGTTCACATTTAATTTTCAAGATGTTAAATACCCACTGAAGATCCTATGGGAAATGACCAAAATCTCTTGTCCTTGGGAAAAGGGAAGAGAATTGATGTTGGAAACTTACATGGGCCATGAAATGTCCTTGTCTGTCAACAGAGTCTGACCTTCCTGCAGTCCTTGATTTCACATGTCTCATTCCCCACATCAGATTTGAGAGCTTACACTGTGCTGGGCACTGTTTGCTTGGTCTCTGGCATGTATTGGTAATAATTAGCCTAGCTCTGTGAGGACAAGGAATATGAAAGTCTCTAAAGTTTTTAATTAAATTCCAGTTTGTTAACATACAATATAATATTAGTGTCAGGTGTACAATATAGTGGTTGAACACTTTTTTTTGAGTATTGAGTTTTGTAAGTTCTTATTTTGGATACTAACTCTTCAACAGATACGTCATTTGCAAATATCTTCTTCCATTCAGTAGGTTGCCTTTTAGTTTTGTTGATTATTTCCTTCACTGTACAAAAGTTTTTATTTTGATGAAGTCCCAATAGTTTATTTTTTATTTTGTTTCCCTTGCCTGAGGAGAAATACCTAGAAAGAAATTGCTACAGCTGATGTTATCTTTAACATCTTTTACTACCTGTGTTTTCCTCTAGGATTTTTATGGTTTCAGGTCTCACATTTAGGTTTTTAATCCATTTTGAATTTATTTTTGTGTATGCTGCAAGAAAGTGGTCAAGTTTGATTCTTTTGCATGTTGCTATCCAGTTTTCCCAACACCATTTATTGGAGACTTTTTCCCAGGGGATGTTCTTTCCTGCTTTACCAAGACCAGCTGACCATATAGTTGTGGGTTTCTTTCTTTCCTTTTCTTTTTTTCAGCTAATGCCTTTTTAATCATTGCATTATTTAAATGCCTTTAAATAGGTTGTGTTTTTTTGAATTGACATATTATGTATTATTTGCTTCAGGAGTACGGGTCTGTGAATTTTATTTCTTTTTGTTATCTGATTGCTGAGGCTAGGACTTCCAGTAAGTACTATCTTGAACAACAGTAGTGAGAGTGGACATCCCTGTTGTGTTCCTGACCTTAGAGGAAAAGCTCTGTTTTTCCCCATTGAGGATGATATTAACTGTGGGTCTTTCACAGATGGCCTTTGTGATGTTGAAGTATGTTCCCTCTAAACCTAATTTGTTCAGGGTTTTTATCATCAATGAATGTTGTCCTTTGTCTGAAGCTTTTTTCTGTGTCCATTGAAATGAAATGAAATGGTTATCTTTTCTTTTGTTAATGTGGTGTATCATGTTGATTGATTTGAGAATATTGAGCAACACTTGCAACCCAGGAATAAATCTCCAGTAATTGTGGTGAATGATTTTTTTAATATATTGCTGGATTTGGTTTGCTAGTATTTTATTGAGAAGTTTTGCATCTCTGCTCATCATATTGGTCTGTAGTTCTCTTTTTTAGTGGAGTTTCAGTCTGGTTCCAGTATCAGGTTAATGCTGGCCTCATAGAATGAATTAGGAAGTTTTCCCTCCTTTTCTGTTTTTTGGAATAGTTTGAGAAGAATTGGTATTAACTCTTTTTTAAATGTTTGGTATAAGTTCCTCTGAAGCCATCTGGCCCTAGATTTTGTATTTTGAGGTGTTTCAATTACTGATTTGATTTCTTTGCTGTTATGGGTCTGTTCAAGTTTTCAACTTCTTCTTTCAGTTTTGGTAGTATTTATGTTTCTAGGAATTTATCCATTTCTTCCAAGTTGTCCAGTTTGCTGGTGTATAGTTTTTCATCATATTCACTTATAATTGTTTGTATTTCTGTGGTGCTTGTTTTTTTTTCTTTTCTTTTTTTTTTTTTTTTTCCCTGTCGGTGATTTTATTTATTTGGGTCTTTCCTATCTTTTTTTTTTTTTTTATAAGTTTTGCTAGTGGTTTATCAGTTTTATTAGTTTTTTTCAAAGAACCAGCTCCTGGTTTCACTGACCTATTCTATTGTTTTTTTTGTTTTTTGTTTTTTGTTTTTTTTGTTTATTTATTTACTTATTTTTTAGTCTCTATATCATTTATTTCAGCTCTAGTCTTTGTTATTTCCTTCTTTCTGCTGGCTCTGGGCTTCATTTGTTGTTCTTTTTCTAGTTTCTTTAGGTATAATGTTAGGTTGTTTATTGAGATTTTTTTTTTTTTGCTTCTTGACATACACCTGTATTGCTATATAGTTCCCTCTTAAGACTTCTTTTGCTGTATCCCAAAGGTATTGGACTGTTTTGTTTTCATTTTCATTTGTTTCCATGAGTTTTTAAAATTTCTTTGATTTCCTTGTTGACTTATTCATTCTCTAGTAGCATGTTGTTTAACCTCCATGTATTTGTGGTCTTTCCAAATTTTTTCTTGTGGTTGATTACTAGTTTCATTATGCATGGCCAGAAAAGGTGTATGGTATGATTTCCTCTTTTTGTATTTGTTGAGGTCTGTTGTGTTGCCTAATATGTGATCTGTTTGGGAAAATATCCCATGTGCACTTAAAAAGAATATATATTCTGCTGTGTTAGGATAGAATGTTCTGAATACATCTGTTAAGTCCATCTGGTCCAGTGTGTCATTCGAAGCCACTGTTTCCTTGTTGACTTTCTGCTTGCGTTATCTGTCCATTGATGTAAGTGGGATGTTAAAGTTCCCCTACTATTATTGTATTATCAATTAGTACTTTTATAATTATATGTAATATATATATATTATGTATATATATGTATATATATGTGTATATATTTGTCTATATATTATGTATATATATAATATTATATGTAATATATATATATTTTGTGTGTGTGTGCTGCCTTGTTGAGTACATAGATATTTATAGTTGTTATATCTTTTTGTTGGAATGTCTTCTTTATGATTATAGAATGCCCTTCGTTGTCTCTTTTTTTTGTTTGTTTTAAAGTCTAGTTTATCCAATATAAGTATTTACTTTGGCTTTCTTTTGACATCCATTTGCATGATAAATGTTTCTCCATCCCTTCACTTTCAATCTGTAGGTATCTTTGGGTCTAAAATGAGTCTGTTATAGGCAGTATAAAGATGGGTCTTGTATTTTTATCCATTCTGATACGCTATGTCTTTTGATTATTTAGTCCATTTATATTCAAAGTAATTATGGATAGGTTTGTATTTGTTTTCATTTTATTACTTGCTTTGTCATTATTTGTAGAGATTTTCTCTGACCCTTTCTTGTCTTTGTCACTTTTGGTCTCTCCACACTCAAAGAGTCCCCTTTAATATTTCTTGCAGGGCTCATTTTAGTGATCACAAACTCCTCTAGTTTTTGTTTGGCATATTTCTTGACACTGCTTCTATTCTGAATGGTAGCCTTGCTGGATAGGGTATTTTTGGTTGCAGATTTTTCCTATTCAGCACCTAGAATATATAATGCCACTCCCTTCTGGCTTGCCAAGTTTTTGTTGAGAGAGCTCCAGCTAACTTTATGGATTTTCCCTTGTAAGTTAAGGATTTCTTTTGTCTTGCCACCTTTAAGATTTTTTTTAATCACTATATTTCACAAATTTAGTTACAATAAGTCTTTGTGTTGGCCTGCTTTTGTTGATTTTGATGGAAGTTCTCTGTTCCTTCTGGATCTGAACACTTGTCTCATTCCCAGATTAGGGAAGCTTTCTGCTATGGTTTCTTGAAATAAATTTTCTGCCCCCTTTTCTCTCTCTCCTTCTTCTAGGACTTCTGTAATATGAATGTTATTATGATTGATGGAGTCACCGAGTTCCCTCAGTCTATTCTCATGTTCCGTAATTTTTCTTTCTCTCTTTTGTTTAGCTTCATTATTTTCCATTGTTTTGTCTTTTAGGTCACTAAATCATTCCTCTGCTCCTCCCAGTCTGCTGTTCATGGCATCATACCTGTTTCCAAACTTGCAAACTTTATTGCATTCTTCATCTCTAATTCTTTTTTAACTCTCTTATCTCTTTGGTAAGGGTCTCCCTGATGTCTTCTATTCTTTTCTCAAGCCCAATGAATGTCCTTATGATTGTTGCTTTAAATTATCCATCAGGAATGTTACTTATCTCTGTTTTGCTTAATTCTCAGGCCATGGCTTTGACTTATTCTCTCATTTCAGATAAATTCGTCCATCTTGACATTTTGTCTAAGTCTCTGCCTTCTTTTATGTGCTACAAAAGCCATTTATGTTGCCTGCTTCCAGAAGATAATGGCTTTATGAAGAAGAGGTCATGTAGTATCCAGGGCCTGGTGCTTCAGGGAGTGTCAATGATGTGTGCTGTGTGCACTCTGCTGTTGTGTTTTGGTTGCTCTGTCCTTAAGGCCAGTCATTTACAGAGGCTCTTCCTGTCTGCTGTAGGTAGTGTTTGGTCCCTGGCCTGAATGTGGTGAGTTTTAGCTAGGGGTGCTCTTGTCTGCTTGTGAAATGAGATCTGACACCAACTCTACCAGAACTGAGGCCTGGTAGAACTCACTGGTCAGGAGATAGGGAGTGGGCAGGGTTTTGTGCTGGTCTTCTGGAGGAGGGGCTTACCATGCTCCCTCTGAGGCCAGCGTGACTTAGAAGGCAGTCCCTCCAGAGCACAGGAGGGTGGGGTTTGGTTTAAGCAAATTAGGCAGCCATTGTCTGAGCTGAGCTGCTTTCCTCAAGTGACTGGTGCTGTGTTTATGCTGAGGGGTGGGGAAGGGAAATGGTGCCAGCCAGCTCCTTTGTTCCCAGATAGGTGTCTCCTCCAACAGTGCCTCTCAGGGATATGCTTTGCAAAGAGTGAATAATATCCCCCAGTGTACCCCACCCATTTTTCAGGTCACGGTTTCCATGCTATCCACTCCCAGGTTATTTGTCTGCCTTCTTTCCAGGACCAGCGTGGTGGCCCCCAAGCTTTATCCCAGCCAACCTACTGACCTTTAAAACTCTAGGCTTTAAGCCCTGATGGTTGCAAGAATTCACAAAATCCAGCCCATCTTGCTTCCCAAGCCAGTGGCTTTGGGGAAATACTCTGCATGTGAGTTCCCTATGTGTTCCTCTCTCTCTGTCTTTCTCCCTCTCTCACATGCCCTTTTCCACCACCACTGCGGCACTGTTTCTCCCTAAACCACATCTCCTAACTTCCTGTCTTCTTAGTGAGGCCTCCTCTCTCTCCTTAGTTGCGGAGTTTGTTCTTTCAGTCTTCAGGTGGATTTCTCAGGTATCTAGGATGATATGATAGTTACCTAGTTGTGTTTGTGGGAGGAGATGGACCTAGGGTCCTCCTACTTTACCATCTTCCTCTCCAGAATGTGAAGACCTTTTAACCCAGAAGTGCCCTGAGTAGAAGTGTCACAGTAGAATTCAAAGATGAATTCATATTTGTTCCAGCTTTCCCCTTCCCTAATAACAAAATGACACTGGATGTTCCTTTAAACATCCTGTCAATGTGTTTAATAGATTGTTGAGGAAGGCAAAAGCAAGTTACTAAAAACGGAGTGAACCAAAATAGAGGCAGATGGGATTGTGGCTGCAATTTCTCCCTTCACTTTGCTTATCTGTACTTTACCTCTGTGTTTCCTTATTATTCTACAGTGGAAATATGTATTAAATTATAAATAAAAATGATTTTAAAGGTTGTACTAAAGATACTTCTTGAGGAGCACCTGGGTGGTTCAGTTGGTTGAGCATCTGACTCTTGATTTCAGCTCAGGTCATGATCCCAGGGTCCTGGGACCGAGCCCCCGCATCAGGCTCTCTGCTCAGCAGGGAGCCTGCTTCCCCCTCTCTCTCTGCCTGTCTCTCTGCCTACTTGTGATCTCTCTGTCAAATAAATAAATAAAATCTTTAAAAAAAAAAAAAAACAACTCAAGATTCCCTCTCTCTCCCTCTACCCTCCCCACCCACCCCAAAATACATTAACTCTTAAAAAATATTTTTCCTTTAGGATATAAACTTTGGGGGGAGAATTCCAAATGCCCCCCTTTTCTTAAAAACATCCAAAGAATTGATTCATTATCTTCTCTAACTTCTAGTTGCTACCACCTAATTTTTCTACATGTATTGTTTTCTTCTTATTAGAGTTTTCCACGTCTCTTCTTTATATTGATCCTAATAACCTCGTATTGTTAGTTTGAGGATTTTATTGCTAGTTCCTGGAGAGAGATACAAAGTCAAAAGTCAAAGCCTTGGGGAAAGTTACAGAGGTGAAAGAAATCTCAGAATGTTCTGTTTCCATATTAAACTCTTTTGACCTCTTTCATATTAAACAAAAATGACACCAAGTACTTAAAAATATTTGCATAGCTCTTCAGTTTTTCCATAATGCATCTACCTAGGAATAAGTAGCATTACAATAACTAATATTGTATACATATCACAATGCTTTGTGTACGTTATATTATTTGGTCATCACAACTACTTGAAGAAATCAGTATTAATATTATCTCCATTTTATATGAGCCTCACACAGGTTAAAAGATTTGGATAAAATTGTGGAATTCATAAATGGCAGAGCTAAGATTTGAGGTCAGATCAGTTTGGCACTGAAGACTGGACTTTGCTGCCTCACACTGATTGTCCATCTTAATCATCCAGAAGTTCCATGAAATGGGACACCAGGAGTCCCCAGACTGATGGTGTCTAGTCTGTACCCATACCACACACTGGCTTGGGTCTGCTCTGATTGGCCAGTGCCTGGACTATAGCTTTTTTTATTTTGGATAAGCCCCTGATTATTATTATAAACTCAGGCTGATAGAGGTTGAGTAAAATTCTTAGAAGTTTATTAATATGTGACTATCACATTTGTGTTCATTTATTATAATATTATTAAATATTATATTAATAATATTATTAACCATCAATATAACTATATAGTTATAATCATATAATTGTATGATTACAAAATTATTAATATTATTAATTATTAATGTTAATAATGGTTGATATTATTTAATATTATTAAAATTATATTATAATTTTATTGTAATAAAACATCATTTAAAACCATGATCTGTTGACTAAACATTTACTGAAGCCAGAGATGACCTTATATAGCTTAGATGGTTTTACAATATCCAAGGCATTGGCATTCAGTAAATATAAATTGAATGAATTTTTGTCTGTAATTGTCCATGTATTCAAAAACCTAATTTTTCTCTCTTTAGGCCAGAAAAGGCCGGACCACCATTGTGATAGCTCATCGTTTGTCTACAGTTCGTAATGCTGATGTCATCGCTGGCTTTGATGATGGAGTCATTGTGGAGAAAGGAAATCATGATGAACTCATGAAAGAGAAGGGCATTTATTTCAAACTCGTCACAATGCAGGTATAGTCCAAGTCTAGAGTTTTCCTGAAATATCTCAAGTACAAACTGATTTGTTGTGTTTAGTACTATAAATAAATGTTACTTTACTTGATTATCTTGATAGGTGAGAAAAATACTTAGGGAATTCAGACCAGATTTTTCTTCCCATTGAAAGGGAGCGGAAATAAAGAAGGATAATTGGAGAAAATTAAAAGTTTAAAAAGGTTTAAAGGTCATCTATCCACTGTAGTAGCCACTGGCCTCATGTGGCTATTGAATACTTCAGTGACAATTATTCTGAATTGAAGTTTTAAATAGAAAATGCATCCCAAATTTCAAAGATGTGGTACAAAAGAAGAATGCAAAAGATCTCAGTAAGTTTTTACAATGATTACATGTTGAAATGCTAATATCTTAGATACAGTAGGTTAAATAAAATGCAGAGTAAAAATGGATTTTTCTCTCGCATTTTTTAATGTGGCTACTGAGAAAATTTTAAATGATAAATGTGGGTCACAGAATGGGATGCGCCATATTTCCGTTGATAGCGCTGGCCCAAAGCAAATATTATTGAGCCCCAAAACACCCAGAAAAAGGAGATGACAAGGTACTATACGAGGAAGGGATGTCATGTTATTTCAGCATATTCAGTGGCAATCCCCCTTTAGCGGGTTTAATTTTCAAATGTACCACCCATTTACACACAACCCCACACTCTGAGCAGCAGTTTAACTTTGTCCTTTCCTACAGTGATGTAAATTACCACCTTCCTTGATAGCTGTAATTTTTATTTATTTTTTGAACCTAACCTTTTTGTGCTTATTTCTTATTTATTTTAGACAAGAGGAAATGAAATTGAATTAGAAAATGCAATTAGTGAATCCAAAAGTGAAATTGATGCCTTGGAAATGCCTCCAAAAGACTCAGGATCCAGTTTAATAAGGAGAAGATCAACTCGCAAGAGTATACATGCCCCACAAGGCCAGGACAGAAAGCTTGGGACAGAAGAGGACTTGGTACGGAGAGGATGTAGAGTTAGTTATGTCTTCAGTCCTCCCTCTGGGCTAGCTCTGGGGTAGCAGGAGTGGGAATAAAAAAGGGTTCTGTAGAATCCTCCTGTCCTATTCCCAAAATGTTCCACAAACCAAAATCTCAACATTTTAGACTTCAGGTTATAATTCATGAATGAAAATTTATAAGACAAGAATTTTAGAATTAGAACTTATAATGTAAAGATTTTTTTTTAAAGATTTTATTTATTTATTTGGCGGACAGAGATCACAAACAGGCAGAGAATCAGGCAGAGAGAGAGGAGGAAGCAGGCTCCCTGCCAAGCAGAGAGCCTGATGCGAGGCTCGATCCCAGGACCCTGGGATCATGACATGAGCCAAAGGCAGAGGCTTTAACCCACTGAGCTACCCAGGTGCCCAAGATTTTTTTTTTTTTAAGATTTACTTATTTCTTAATGCCGGCACTCATGCACGGGGAAGGGGTGGGCCGGAGGGAGGAGGACTGAGGGAGATGGAGAAGCAGACTCCCTGCTGAGTGCAGAGCTGGACACAGGGCTTGATCTCAAGACCCTGAGATCATGACCTGAGCCAAAATCAAGAGCTGGATGCTTAACCGACTGAGCCATTCAGGGGCCTCTGTGATATAAAGAGATTCTAATGGGTCTTCAAATGTGGACACTTCTCTTCTTTTATCTGTACTTGTAAATACTCCAAATATCAGGTAAGTGTTAAATGTTCGTGGAAATATCATTTATTTCTTAAACTATAAAAGAGCAATATAATAGAATCTGTCAGTACTTTTTAAAAAATTAAATAACGATCAACTCATAAACAGGAATAAGATACCTTCCTTTAAAAATTTTGGTAGAGGGGCACATGGGTGGCTCAGTTGGTTAAGCATCTGCCTTCAGCTGGCATCAAGCCCTACATCCAGCTTTCTGCTCAGCAAGGCAGTCTGCTTCTCGCTCTCCCTCTCCCCCTGAGCATTTTCTCTCTCTCAATCGCTCTCTCTCTCAAATAAATAAATAAAATCTTTTTAAAAGATTTGCTACATACCGAAGGACTGTGTCTCATTAAATTGATAAAAAGTATCAATTCTTTTTATAACTAGCTTGTTGTATTATTTTGCTTTCCAGAATGAAAATGTACCTCCAGTTTCCTTCTGGAGGATTCTGAAGCTGAATATAACTGAATGGCCTTATTTTGTGGTTGGTATATTTTGTGCTATCATAAATGGAGGCCTGCAACCAGCCTTTTCAGTAATATTCTCAAGGATTATAGGGGTAAGTGTTTATGTTCATTTTCTGGATTTATCTGTGAGTCCTGAGTAAAGAATGAGCTGTTTCTATTTGTAGCTGCATACATAAGCCACAAAAAATACTGTACCTTCTTATGAAACTTAGCAACTTGAGGATGTAAGTCTGCTTTGGGATAGGAAGGCTAATTTTTCAAGCCTGCCTTTGTCCCCGCAGTTAGTTACTCTTAGGGCCTAGGTTCCTGAAGTAGTCTATGATATGAACCTCACCTGAGTGTCTCACCTGCCGTCAATGGGCTCTGAGTAAACGTCATGAAAAGTCCTATCCCTGGTGCACAGAGAGAGTTCAAGGTGTGTTTGTCAGACTGACTGGAGACAGAGCTGTGGTGTGACATACGCACTCGTCAGGGTGTGAGCAGGCCTGGCACGCTGCCTCTGTAAGATGTCCATCCCACTTGTTCAGATGAAAACAAAAAGGAATGGATTCCGAAAGATTGATGTATGTTGGTTGTATCTGCTTTTAATGATGACGTTTTTTAACATTAGCCACTGCCCAGGCAGGAATGCTCTTTGTTTTGTGGTAGATGTTCAGATAGCAAGCTGAGGATACCCTTGCCATAACGGCTAAAAACATTACAGAGAAAGGAGTTGCTCCCTGCATGGAAGAGGCCAAACACGAACTTCTGATGTACCAAAAAATACACAAATGTGCAGGTCTCCCCGTGCCTGGCTAACTGACTTTTCTTTGGTATTCGTATGTTCCATGTAGTCATTCAATAAATATTTTTGCAGTGACGGCTCTGTGCCACATACTGTTCCAGGTGTTAAAAAAAAAAAAATGCCAAGAGGGAGATAAAGTGTTTGATAGCATGGAGCATATGTTCTAGGACAGGGGTTAGCAGACTTTTTCTATAAAGGGTAAGGGAGTAAACAGTTTAGATTTTGGGCGCCATATGGTCTCCATTGCAAATATTTAGCTCTACTGTTGGAGTGTAGAAGCACCCATAGTGCAGAAACAAATGAACATGGCAATATGCCATGGAAGCTTTATAGAAACATTTGGCCGGTGGTCCCCAGGGAACTGATTCCTGGTCTAGCATTTGTGGTATAGGCAGAGAGATAGACAGTGGCATCATCAGAAAAAAAAAAAAAAAAATGGAAGTGGATTCATTAGGAATGGGTTTGGCTGTGTGTAACAAAAACTCAACCGAAGGATTTTATATTGTCTTCATTCCTCATGTCATGGTAAGTCTGGAAGCAAGTGACCCAGGGCTAGCACACAGACTCCTAGATATTGGTTAGGCAACCAGTCATCCACCCCGTTGATGGTTTGTAACACAGGGTTTAAGGTTGTGGGCTCTAAGTTAGATGGCTCAGGTTTAAATCTTGGGGTCAACACTTGCCAGCTGTGTTATCTTGAACAAGTTAATTAACCTCTCTGTGCCTCTGTGTAAAGTCATGATGATAATAAATGTTAGGAGGTGATTGTGAGGATAAAAAGAATGGTACACATGAATTTGTATAGAGTAATATCTATCACAGGATAAGAGCTTACTGATTGTTAGCTATTTTGGGGTGGAATTTTTTTTTTCCTATAAAAAGAATAAAGTTTACTGGGTTGGGTTAGGAATGTAGCTCTGTTACAGACAATTTTGGCCCATTATGGAGGGAGTTGTTTGTTTTCTTTCCCTGTGAAGTAGTTTTTCTCTGTGCTCTCTAAGCCCAAGACATCGTATTAGCTTTCTTACCATCTCTGGAAAGATCTCCATGTGTGGTGCTGGGTCAGCTGACTGTCTAAACTGCCCATCCTACAAAAGAGGCTGGCTCAAGGAGGCTCCTTTCTTACCGAGGGTGTGGGTTCAGTGAATGACTGCCTCTCTCTGGTTTACCAAAATGGCATTGACAGATTTCTCTCTAGCTTGCAATGTCCAAATTGTAAAACAACAAATTGCCATACAATGTAGTTTCCCACCAAAAGAGGACAGTATTTATTCTCATTTCTACTTTATGTATCTGGTATGGCCTTGTGGCACTCATTACTCTAAGAGGAAGTATACGCAGAATAAGTATTGGGTCCTTTAGGAGCAACAGACCCATTCTTGGCCCTTAAGGAAGACAAAGTTTGCACACCTTTAGGTTTGGCATTAGGGAAACCAGCCCTGACTTCCATTATACTAAGCCTATCTTGACCCCCAAATATTGTGCTTGATGGGAAATGGGTCAGACCCAGAATGGCTTCCTTAGTCTTTGAACTGAAAACCTGTAAATATTTTCTCAACAGGTTTTTACCAGAAATGAGGAACTTGAAACAAAAAGACAGAATAGTAATATGTTTTCTTTATTGTTTCTAGTCCTTGGAATTATTTCTTTTATTACATTCTTTCTTCAGGTAAGTGTCTGCGTTTTCACTTTGTTCATTTTCGGGAATGCATTCTTGTTCAGCTGGGGAAATTTCTAAACACTTATGTAATTTGCTCTATTAATTGGACTACTAGCATCCAAGTTTCTTTGACATATTTAGAACGAAAATGATTTGGGGCACCCAGGTGGCTCAGTCACAGGCATCCAACTCTTGATTTTATCTCAGGGTCGTGGGATCGAGCCCCAACTCAGGTACTATGCTGGGCATGGAATCTACTTAATTTTCTCTCCCTTTCCCTCTGTCCCTTCCCCCCACTCACACACTTTCTCTCTCGTCAACAAACAAATGAATAAATAAGTAAAATTTTAAAAATAAAAGTATTTTAAAACAAAGATGTTTCGCTTCCACTGGAGCACTTGCTTACCTTCCCCCCCACCCACCACCACCTCTCCCAAATGAAATATTAATGAAATCAGAGGGAAGAAGGTGTTTGATCTAATCTGATGATTAGACATGAAAACTGGGGACTCAAAAATGGAATTCAGGGGAATCCCGGGCTTGAGTTTGAGTATAAGTACTGCCAGTTGGTTTAAATCCTCAACATGTCTTGGTATATCCTGAAAACAACAAAAAGCAAGACATGGTAAGCAAGTTGCACCAATCTAAAAAATGTTTGAAGAGTTTTTCATTCACCTTTTGCTAAAGGAGAAGGAACATTTTTAATGATGGAAGAATGTCAGCCCTAAACAGAAACTGTAGACCCTTTTGTTAAGAGTCAGATTTTACAGCTGCACATCATTTGGGTGAAACAATTGCAAAGAAATTCAGAGCTCTAAAAGTTGAGTGCGGTAAGGTGAAGTTTGAGTATGCTTTGCACCAGTTCCTAATTTTGTGGTTTCAGGCAAATAAATAATGTACACTAAGCCTCGATTTCCTCATCTGTAAAATAGGAATGTTAGTACCTTCCTCTTGATGATTAAAATGAATAATGTGACCAGTGTCATATGTCCTTTCCGTGTCTGGAGAGGAGCCTTGGAGCAGGCGGCCAGGCAGCTGTCTGGCAGAGCCCGGCGGTGGAGCAGCAATGTTCGCGCATGCCCAGAGGCCTCTGGTGCTCTGGGCAGGCGCGTCCCCATAGGCAAGGGAGCCGTGGCCAGCACTGAGGTCGTTTTCTTCCCGGAAGGAATTCATAAGGACCATCCTCTTCCTAGCCCCAGCTGGAGCTTTGACTCATGAAGAAAAGTGAAGACATCTCTTGGAAACGTCTTCATGTAAATGTAAATCTACTTGAAAGATCAAGACTTCAAAATCTTTTTCTCCTGACACAAAGCTTATAAAAGAAGAGCAAATGTCATAGACCCAGCTCTTTCCCAGAAGCCTTGAGGAGGGCCTAGCGGCTTTGAATACACAATGTTTCATAATCAGAAAGGCTAGTTTGCGTATCGTAAGGAGGTTCTTATATGCAAGGAACTCCTGGATTCCCTCCTGGAGGTGCCATTGCAACCACGATTGATGCTACTGTTGGTGTGTCTGTGATTATAGCTGGAGGAGTCGTCAAGACTGCCGGTCTCAACATCAGTTTTAAAACGCCTTTCCCCCTTTGTTCTGATGTGATAAATACCCAACTGGATAAAGTTGAAGGAAGGAAATTGTTTCCTGTAATGTTTGAAACATGGAAGAGAGGACTCTATCCTCAGAGGCAAGAAGCTTATTTGTAAAGCTGGATCCTGAAAAAAGTTTGACCTTGAAGAGCTTCTGGTCCATCCTACACCAATCTGTTAGGCTGTCTTTCCTCCAGAAGAAGCTGTTGTCCCCAGGCAAGCTCTACTTACTTGCTGTTGAGTCCCCCAGAGGGTAAAGCCTGCTAACAACAGCCTTCCTGAACTCATCTTCCAAATATAATTCCAGGAGCCAATTCCACCTTCTAAACTTTTTAACACAGAAGCACTCCCTGGGAAAGTGCCAACAGATCTTTATGTCTTTTTAGGACAAGTGTCTGGTTCATGGGTTTGAACGGGCTCCTTAAGGTTGCACAAGCATGATGTCTGCCCCATTGCAGACTGGAGACACAATGCCTATTGAAAGGTTCTTTTGTTTTTTTGTTTTGTTTTGTTTTGTTTTTTTTTAAGATTTTATTTATTCATTTGAGAGGTAATAAGAGAGAGAGAGCACGAGAGGAGGGAGGGTCAGAGGGAGAAGAAGACTCCCCGCCAAACAGGGAGCCCAACGCAGGACTCGATCCCCAGACTCCAGGATCATGACCTGAGCTGAAAGCAGTTGCTTAACCAACTGAGCCACCCAAGTTCCTGCATATTGGAAGTTTTACCACAAACTTAGATATGCCAGAAAAATCGAAGGAAGGAATAATGTGTGTGTGTGTATTACAAATTACAAAGCTAGCTTTATTGTATCCAAACAAATCTTTTTGACTACAATAGGAAACACAACTAGTTCCTATAGGAATGGATACCTCATATCTGGATTCTAGGAATTAAACAACCGCACCATTAAAAAGAAGAAGAAAAAGAAGGAGAAGAAAGAAAAAGAAAGAAAAAGAAGAAAAAGGAATCATGTGATCATGTTCCCAGGCCTGTGGGAGGCAGTAGCAAACACTCAGTTACTTATTGAAGGAATAGATATTAGCCATATGTAATTTTTTAAGATAAAATTCTGAATAGGTCTCTATATTTAATGTGTTGTAGGCATGTATTAATTTTTTATATAGACAGAAAGGGTTTGGTTTTTTTTACCTTATAAGAAGTACAAAAGAAAAATGACTGAATGAACTCTTTCTTTACTAAGCACTTAAAATGTCATTGGGTAATTTGGCCTAAGCATTACAGAATGTTTTACCCAAATGGAAGATTACTGTAGCAACTCTTAATGCCATAGAACATAAAGATTCGTGAGTGTGAAGTTGGTTGAGGGATTTTGAGGGCGGTAGGCTTTGAGCTGCTCCCTTCAACTCTGGAGATTTGAACTGGGAAAGCAAAGGCAGGGAAGGCAGTTCCCTTTGTAATGTGATGATGCTTGGGGAGACAGGAGTCTGACTTGCCTAGCAAAACTGCGTGGAAACAGGCTCTAATATAGGACCTCAGAACTACAGAGATGGCAAAGTGGCCAACAACATTAGAGTCCCTACCCCTGATTTGGAAACAAAAGGAGGGAGCTCTGTGGGTGATAAGACTTCAGGCTCTGGGTTCCCATTCTAGTTAGGATTCTCATAACCCCAGATTCACAGTCCACCTCTGCCACCTTACATTTGGGTCCTTTGGCAACTAAACCTCAGTTTCTTTTGTAAAGTAGTGATTTTACAGTTGTCCTAAAGGTGACATTCTTCCATCACTAAAAGCGTTGTCCTATGTATACATACAGGTATTTTATATAAACTTACAGTGTCAGGCTAAGCACTGAACAACTAGGTCTCGACAAAAATAGTAATATTCCTGTAGTGAGCAAGATAATTCACATTTCATTCAGTCTAGTAGAGAAACCTCAGTCTGGCCATTTCTAAGTCAATTAAACTGTTTTAGTAATTTCAGGCTTTAATTCAATGAATCTAGCATTTCTCCCTTTCCTCCTCCTCCTGGGTCAGTGTCTCTGTTAGCAGAGGGGTGCAGGGGGATGGTCTGTGGGTATCACCTGCCTGCCTGCTTCATGCTGGCAACTGGTATGGCCCGCGGCCTTCAGTTATATGGTCCTACCAGGCTGTCCCCCTTTATCGAACCACTCTGAAGAATTAGCTCTTTCTTCACTTATGCTCTTTGCCTCTGTTTCTTCCCTCTCTCAGTAATGCTCATATACTAGCTGGGGCCACAGAGGAGCTATAACTGCCCTTTTCCACCTCTCTGATTCTGTAGGGAATGGGGTTGTTATTAGGGCCTCTCCTCTTCTGATGCGCAATGGGCCATTTCCACTCTGCTTCCCCCATGCCATTGTGTGGCAGCCCTTATCTGTAGACTCTCACTTCCTGGAGCTCCAGAAGGATGGGGAGCACTGCTTCTTCCTGGTCCTGTATCCCCACATGCATTGGGATGAGGGTTCTGTTGCCCTTCCTCCCCAGATGTGGCCAGGCATGGCAGCACACTCACATGGGACTCTATTTCCCAGAGGAACTCCTCCCTCCTCCCAGATGTGGAAGGTTAGATTCTTGGAGGAAGGAGAGGGCCAGGGCAGAAAATTCTCTCTTCGTCAGCCTTCTTGCCCAGCTTGTTTTGCTCCAAGACTTTAGCTTTTTTTTTTTTTTTTTTTTTAAACTTGGAAACTAGGAATTTGCTATCTTTGTTCCCTGCTTCCTTTATGGCTGGGGTGGCTAAATATTTCTGTTTTCCCAGACAACACCTCAGGTCCTGGTGTATCTCTTAACAGCATCATTTTGGCATTTTCAGTGTGTCCTGGTTTGGATGACACATAATACAGCCATCCTTCTTCGAGTGCCTCTGCCTTAGAAACAACTTGAGCTTCCTGGGTGACAGACCCCGGCTCCCTGGGAGAAATAACAGGGATAGGAGTCAGGAGAAAGAAACATACTTCCTAATAAATCTCTCATCATCCTGCCAGTAATGGGGGAGTAATGATTTCAAAACTGGGCTCTCCTGGCCCCACCCACCAGTGTGGCTCTGTACCATGGAACATAGTGACCGAAACATAGCCAAGCCTGACATCAGGCTTTCTGACCTGGTCTCGTGTCCTCTCAGCAGTGACATCCGGGCTCCTGCCCTCTGTGTCATCAGTGTCAGGGTCTCTGATAGGTCTCCTTTCTTGTGGCGTGTTCTCATTCACAGGGCTTCACGTTTGGCAAAGCCGGGGAGATCCTCACCAAGCGACTCCGGTACATGGTTTTCAGATCGATGCTGAGACAGGTATGTCTGCTGAGGACTGAGCCTGGGCTGGGCGGACTTCCCTGCTTGTACATGTGGCCTCATGGAGTGGGAGTGCAGTCAGGTTACTCAGAGCGAACTCCTGTGGTGGTCTTCCCTTCGTCTCCCCTCAGAGATGCCGCTGGACCACCCCCCAGGTCTGGCTCAGAGGCCCTGCTGTCTGCTGTGGGCAGGACAAGGAATGGGATGGCCACAGACGGTCCCCAGAGCAGGTTCACCACCAGCCTTTCTCATGGCAACTGGAGGCAGAGTAGGCAGTACCCCTCATCCCTTTTCTCTCTTTCTTTCCTTCTTTCCCCTGGGAAACTCAAGACATTCATTTTTCTGCCCACTAAGGGATGTCACCTGAACCCTGTCTTTCCACAAAGCAAAATGTATCCCCTCTCCCCGGTTTCTTTGCTGGGGTTAGTTGGACACAGTAATTTACACTGTGGTCTAACAAGCTTAATGGAATGCCTCTCACATTTCAGATCTTCA
The DNA here is from genome assembly GCF_002288905.1 of Enhydra lutris kenyoni. Classification (NCBI taxonomy): domain Eukaryota; kingdom Metazoa; phylum Chordata; class Mammalia; order Carnivora; family Mustelidae; genus Enhydra; species Enhydra lutris. The sequence goes on along the minus strand of NW_019154124.1, from coordinate 16,208,567 downwards.
ACACCCCAGCAACAGGCAGAGGCAAATGTTTTCCTAGGGAAAGGGGGAGGGGGCTTCTGGGAATGTCACCCAAAGCAGCCCAGTTCAAAGAGAAAGTTTCTCTAACAATCCTGAAAATTTCGTATGTGACTTTATAACTCCCCATTTTAAAATCACTGATCCTTTGCCAGTGAATAAAATGAGGTGCCAGAAGGATGTCCTGGACATGCCAGGGGTGCTGGAACCCTGGCTGAGAAGCACAGGTTGCCACGTTAGGATTTCTCAATGACATACACCTTTTCCTGGCTGTCTCTGCTTCCTCCATCCTTTCCCACCCCTGCCACCATGACTTAAAAAGCATGTTTGTGGGAATTGCTTGCAGTGACTGACAGAGCCAGGACTGACTTGAATGAGTGACAGAACACTATTTGATGGGGGCCCTGTCCTAGGACACTGAGTCAAACCATAATTATAACTGAGATTCCATTTAGGAGGCTGATCTTGGTCTAGAGCCAAATGCCCCATTACCGTCCCAGCCCCCAGGCTGATTCCTGAGTCTATTATACTTCGGAAGCTGAGCTGATGGTTTGTGTAATGCCCTCTCTACAAATTATTAAGCCTGGCAAATACATATGAAGACCTTCTGCTTCAGAGCCATAATATGAAGAATTGTCAGACATTCATACCGCAACAGTCCCTGTCTTTAAGGAAGTTATATGCCACTGGAAGAGGCATTTTAACACAGCAATTTTAAAAAAGCAAAGTGATGCATGCTATAATAACTTATAACACTTTCTTGTTTCTTAAATATTTGGGGAAAATATGGTAGGTATTGCTTTAATTGCAAATCATCAGTATGGATAAAAGGACCATAGTTATTTTTATTATGGATATAAATTCATACTACAAATTCACAATCTTTTTAGTACTTATGTACTTAAAAAGGTAAATGGACTAATGGCTAATAACACATGAAAAAATGCTACCCATCACTTGGAATCAAGGAAGTACAAATCAAAACCTCAATGAGGTAATACACCAGTCAGAATGGTTAAAATTAACAAGTCAGAAAACAACAGATGTTGGAGGTTGTGGAGAAAAGGGAACCCTCTTACACTGTTGGTGGGAATGCAAGCTGGTGCAGCCACTCTGGAAAACAGCATGGAGGTTCCTCAAACAGTTAAAAATAGAGCTACCCTACAGAATTGCACCACTGGGTATTTACCCCAAAGATACAAATGTTATGATCCAATGGGGCACATGCACCCCAATGTTTATAGCAGCAATGTCCACAATAGCCAAACTATGGAAAGAGCCCAGATGTCCATCAACAGATGAATGGATAAAGAAGATGTGGTGTATATACATACATACACACACACACACACACACACACACTCTGGTATATTACTCAGCCCTCAAAAATTGAAATCCTGCCATTTGCAACGACATGGATGGAAGTAGAGGGTATTATGTTAAGTGAAATAAGTCAGTCAGAGAAATCCAGTTATCAAATTCACTTACTTGTGGAATTTAAGAAACAAAACCAGATCATAGTGGAAGGGAGGGAAAAATAAGATGAAATCAGACAGGGAGACAAACCATAAAAGATTCTTAATCGTAGGAAACAAACTGAGGGTTGGTGAGAGGGGGATGGGGGGATAAGGTAACTGGGTGATATTAAGGGAGGCATGTGATATAATGAGCACTGGGTATTGTATAAGACTGATGAATCATGGGGCACCTGGGTGGCTCAGTGAGTTAAGCCGCTGCCTTCGGCTCAGGTCATGATCTCGGGGTCCTGGGATGGAGTCCCGCATCGGGCTCTCTGCTCAGCAGGGAGCTTGCTTCCTCCTCTCTCTCTGCCTGCCTCTCTGCCTACTTGTGATCTCTCTCTGTCAAATAAATAAATAAAATATTAAAAAAAAAAAGACTGATGAATCACTGCTCTCTACCTCTGAAACTAATAATATGCTATATGTTAATTGAATTTAAATAAAAGTAAATTTAAAAAATTAAAAGGTGAATGGCTTTACCAAAAAAAATCCCATTTTGTGTTAATCTTAAATTTCAACCTAAATTTCTTTTGTTGATTTTTTTAAACCCAATTTATTTATTCTGCCCTGAACTCCAGTTATCTAAACTGCTTATTCAGCCTCTCTATTTGGATGTCTAAGTAGCAGGCACTCAGAAAATTATTTTGACAAATGAAATTACTTATGTGTTTGTCTGTTAAGTCCCTTTCTTGTCTATCGAGTGTCAAATCCTGAGGGGGAAATGCAAGGGGTATAAATGATAACCATCCTGATCTTGTCCTTGCCCTTGGAGCTAAGGGTCTTATAAGTAGAGCTTTAAGATAATAAAATCTTTTTCTGTGCCACAGGATGTGAGCTGGTTTGATGACCCTAAAAACACCACTGGAGCATTGACGACTAGGCTTGCCAATGACGCTGCTCAAGTTAAAGGGGTATGTACCTTCTTTCTGCTGCTGTTAGTCTTAGTTGGCCATTTTGGATCTCCGCATGGGATTAATTTTCCCATTTTCGGTGTTCTCGTTATCACTAAAACGTTATATAAATATTTAACACAATAAATCATTTGCCTCATAGCGAAAATGTTAACCACTTAAACATTCTATACTGTGTAACAGTGTATAGATAATTTACAAGCTTTCTTTTGTTGTTTTGTTTACTTTCTTTTGTTTTGTTGTTTACTACTTTTGTTGTTTTCTTTTGTTGTTATGTTGTTAGTCATATTATTTACAGGATACACATGGAAGGATAATTATTTAGAAAAGGAAGTATTTATCAGCATATCATGCAAGATCAGTCTGTTTTGGATTCGGTTAATCAACAGAGAACTAATTGCTACTGAAAAAAGAATGTAGTTTCTGTATACATGTTTAGGAGTACTGCAGTTTAGAAGAGAGGAAAGAAAAATCTAAAAGCAGGTTGAGAGGCATTCAGGTGACTCAGTTGGTTAAGCATCAAACTCTTGATTTCAGTTCAGGGCATGCCATCAGGGTCTGAGATCAAGTCCCACATCGGGCTCCCTGCTAGGCTGGCCTGGGGTCTGCTTAAGATTCTCTCTCTCTCTCTCTCTCCCTCTAGACCTCCTTGCCCACCCTGCTCATGCATGTGCACTCGCTCTCTCTCTCTCTCTCAAAAAAAAAAAAAAAATATATATATATATATAGTAATAATAATAAAAATAAAAACAGGTTGAAAGAAATGAGAAGCACATTAAAACATTAAAGCAGTGGTAGAAGGAACAACTTCATCAGGTTGTAAAGCTCAAATTTTACTAGTACATGACTCTCTTTAACTGCTCAACTAGAAACAGTTGAACCAGGTGGTTTTGATTTGTGCAGGAAGTGACAGTTTCTTCTACACTGTAACTACTGATAGCAAAAATCCACAAGATGATATAGGATTTGGAAAAAAAAAAAAAAAAGCATGTGATGTCTGCCGTGCCTTTCCCTCCCTTGAACCTTATTAATCTTTTAGTCTTTCTTTAAGGTAGCTCTATATTAAAGTTTCTTCTATCAAATACAGGGGGCTTCCGTAAGACTAAATTAGGTTATGAATGTGTAAGCGTGCAGAGTTTTAAATTACAACGTAAATCTTGTGACTTTTTTAAATGCAAATTTCTTTGCTTAAAACACACAAATCAATGAATATGGAGGTTTAGATCAAGTTGTATAGAACCTATCAGGGCCACATATGCACTACTTGAAATAACTTTGAACTTTATAAAGCAGACAACAACCTGGCCTTCTGGTGTCTACACCGCATGCCAGGATCATCATTAAAAATAACTATGGGAAAAAAATAACAGCAGGATGTATAGGTAAGGGCTTTCAGGCCTCAGAGATATGGTGGTATATGCAAGAGGCCTGAATGAGGGAAAGGTACTAGTCCTGTAGATATATAGAGAGGAATGTTCTAAACAGAAGGATCAGCAAGTGCTAAGGCCCTGAGGCTGGAGCATTTCCATAACTGTTCTAAGTACAGTAAAGAGAATAGTATGGCTGCAGTAAAGTAAGTGAAAGGAAGAGGCATAAGAATTGAGATCTGCCTTATATCTGGAAATAGATGGGAAATCATTGTAGGGTTTTGGACATAGAAGCGATGGGATCCGAAAGTTTGTTTGTTTGTTTTTAAGATTTTGTTTATTTATGACAGAGCACAAGCAGGGGGAGTGGCAGGCAGAGGGAGAGGGAAAAGCAGGCTCCCTGCTGAGAGGGGGTAGCCTGATCAGGGTCTCAATCCCAGGTCCCCAGGATCATGACCACAGCTGAAGGCAGTCGTTTAACCAACTGAGCCACCCAGGCGCCCCTTGGGATCTGAAAGTTTTAAAGGCTGCTGTATGACTAGGCTGAAGGGGGCAAGGGTGGAGGCAGGGACTGTATTGCCATAGTCGGGGTGGGAGGATAACATTTTAGACTGGAGTGGTCATCATGAAGGTGACAAAAAGTAATCAGATTCAGGACATAGTTTGAAGGTACAGCCAGCAGAATTTATTGGTTATATGTGGGGTATAAGAGAACGGGAATATAGAATGTCTCCATAATTTGTGACCAGCATCACTTTAAAAAATGGAACTGTGGGGCACCTGGGTGGCTCGTTGGTTAAGTGGCTGCCTTCAGCTCAGTCCATGATCCCAAGGTCCTGGGATCGGGCCCCACGTCAGGCTCCCTGCTCAGCAGAGAGCCTGCTTCTCCCCACCTCTCTCTCTCTGCCTGCATCTCTGCCTGTTTGTGCTCTCCCTATATCTCTCTGCCAAATAAATAAAAATCTTTATGAAAAAAATAGAGTTGCTTTTTAATGAAACTGGGAGCCTGTCAAAAGAACAGATTTGAGGGAGAGTTGAGAGTTCTTTTCGGAACATGGAACGTTTGAGATGTCCAATGAGATGTCCGAGTGGAGATACCAAGAAGGCAGATTAGATGCACAGGTCTGGAGCTGAGTACAGACGTCTGGTCTGGAAATAGACATTTGGAGATTTTTCAGTGCATTGATGGCTTGTAAACCAGGGGACTGGGTTAATAGACAAGGAAGCATACGCAGCTAGAGAGCATGGAAAGTGCTGGGCCATGAGGTCCGGGCTATGAGGATGCACCTGCAAAGAAGACTGGAAGACTGGGAAGGAGCAGCCAGTGAGGGTCCTAGAGCAGTGTCCTAGAAACAACATGGATAAAGTGTTTTCAGGAGTAGCATTCAAGGATGTCAGATACCGCTAATAAGCTCACAAGGTGATGGAACATCTTACCATGCTCCAGCCTCTAGAAGGTGCTGATGGAAAAAAAAAAAAGAAGGTGCCATGGTTCTGACAAGAACTGTTTCAAGGTGTGGTGGGAGCAAAACCTGCTGGAAGGGGAATCAAGAGAAAGGAGAAAAGAGGACAAACACCATTAGATACATTATTAAAGGACTTCTTGGGAAATGGAGGAGAGAAGTGGGTGGTAGGTAAAAGATATAAAGCATCAGTCTCTATTTTTTTTAATTTAACTTGGCAGGAGAATCAGTCAGTGAGCTTGGGGTCAATCCGTTTTGCTCCCTCCCTTCAAGAGTGAGTCTTTGGCGATCAGGCTCAGTGCGGACACAGTGCGTCCTCAAATTTCTGAAATCCAAGTTTCCCTAGTTAAACTTTGCTGCTCTCCCTTTAGCATGCCTTTCACAGAGACCTGGTTGAATGTGCTCGTGTGCTCACAGGGACTCACACGTCCCACACCTCGTTTGGTGTGGAGGACACAGCCTGGAGTAAATGCTGACTCCGTCCCGGTGGCAGAACCCTGAGCAGGCGCAGTGTGGGCATTGTGTGCTGGCTGTCCTCCTTCCCTCCTCTGAAATTCCTCTGGGGTGATGGCCTGTCCTAAGCCGTGGTCTTGTCTTGTATCTCTAAGACTGGTGGCCAGGCCTGTCCCTCTCCTGTCGTTTGTGAGCTCCTCAGCCCCTGGAGCTCTGGGAGCCCCGGATTGCCTGCTGGTGTTGACCTGCTGCTTTTCATTGGTATCTTCGAACTCACACTCTGATGGCCCCACTAGCCTGCACACCCCTGTGTGAGCCACTGGTTCAGAAGTGTTCTCCAGGGCGCCTGGGTGGCTCAGTGGGTTAAGCCTCTGCCTTCAGCTCAGGTCATGATCTCAGGGTCCTGGGATCGAGTCCCGCATCAGGCTCTCTGCTCATCAGGGAGCCTGCTTCCCTCTCTCTCTCTCTGCCTGCCTCTCTGCCTACTTGTGATCTCTCTCTGTCAAATAAACAAATAAAATCTTTTAAAAAAAAAAAAAAAAAAAAAGAAGTGTACTCCAGAACTTCGATCAGTAGCTAAGGACCAGAGAAGAGGAAACGAGTAGGTCTGTGAGCGCCGTCAGAGGCAGAAAAGTCTGATGTAGCCGTTACCACAGGTTGGTGGAGACAGGACAGTTGTATCCACTTAATGCTACCAGCTGACCTGTTCATGTTGGGGCAGATGTGTGTAGGTGTGTAAATACACATACACACAGCTATATGCATGCATATACATATTTTCACTTATATTTACCTGTATGTGTGTGTGTGTGTTTGTATCTCTATTCCACAGTGGGAAGTGGTGAAATTAATTTTTTATATCAAAAAATACCCAAGGGAAGACAAAAATCATTCTACCTGAGGCAGGGCTAATTCAAGTTTGTGCATATGTAGTTACTGATAATGTTTATCTAGGTTAAATGTTCTTCATATTTAACTTGACCATCAAGGAAACATTTTCTTGGATGTATTTCTGAGTCAGAAGCATGTTCTGCTAGAAAGAAATCAGGAGGAAATAATCTCAGCATTTTGCATATGAAATAGCTTTAAAGTTTTATTTTGGTTTTAGGACTAGAATTCTGCAGGGGAAAAAAAGCAAATGAGAGCCATGTACAGATCAAAAGCCACTATGTATTTAAGGTTTTTTATGTCCCCAGGAGAAGGTGGTTGAGGGGAAGATGAAGTTATAAATGTTTCTAATTTCAGAAAGAGGCTCAGGAAATAGGCTTTTTTTTTTTTCCCCAGTAAGCATAAGTGTTTTAAATTAGATTTCAAGCAATATGGTCATGTTTGGAGGAGGAAATAAATATCAGGGCAGGGAGTAACAAGGAAGAATGGGCAGAAAAATGAGAAGAGGAAGTGAGATAGAATTACTTGGAAGTACAGCGGGTAGAGAGGTAATGAGGGGTCTTGATTGGTTTCAAGTGTTGGGCTGTTTTTGTCTCCCCCTATTTCAAGCTTAGGCTGTGGTTTTTGGGAGTGTTATCTTCTCTCAGTTCTACTTTTTGAAATGAAAATTACTAGGGTATTACTAATCTATGCTGTCCCATTCATTGTGATCCCCAGAACTCTAGAGTCCTACTCTGTGTGATGACTAGAGGTGGAACAGTGTTAGTCTTCAGCATAAGGAACAGTAACCAGCACCATGACTTCAAGTGCTAACTCAAGTTAAACCGAGGAGTATAATCTCCCCACACCCCAAAGCCTGAGGTTCTTGATCTTTTCTTCACCTTTCATGTACATGAGAGAAGAATTTGTCCTCTCTGATCCATTTTACTTATTTTCATGACCTTGACTGCAATCTAGACCTGAATATTCCTATGTCTGGAAGGTTGTTGTGCTAGAATCGTTCACTTGCTGTGAGCTTGGTGGATGTTCTGAGCACTTCTCTCAGTCAGTAGCTGTGGGAAGTGAGTTCTGGCTAGGACTCGTAGATTCTGAGAACAGGAGCAGTTTACATTGTCCCCGTGCCATGGACTCTGTCCGGGTTGTAACCTTTGACTTTTGGTTGGAAATGCACAAATGCAGAGACCTGGCTCTGAAATCTACTTCATTTTTTGACATAAACCAAATTTGGTTAAGCATTCCTTCGATAGAAACTCAGCAGCTGCATCAAATAGAAAGAAACGTTCCATTATTCATGCTGTCTGGCACAATTCCTGGTATAGAATTTAATGTACAGAGGCTCCTAGTAGTTGTAATACCGTTGCCCCCTAATTCCTGGTCTGGTATTTATATCATGTAAGTGTTGAATGATTTCAGAGGGTTGATACTGGAGTGATGGAGAAGGGGGTACACAGAGGAGGATGTGACCAGTCTGAACTTTACTGCATTGGAATCTACACCTGAGTCTGGCCCTGATCAGGCAGAGGGAACTTTGGGAGTAGAAAAAACCTGGGCCATTCCCAGATCTGGGCACCAGAGCCGGACTTTGGAAGGGATTGAGGGCTTGGGTGTTTCTAAGGTAGAGAAGTACGGTATGGAATAGTGGACTGAACTGACTTTATAGTTTGACTTCTGGCTTTAGAGCTGGAAGTCACTGCATGCTACTGAAAGTCATACTCTAGGCCCCCTCTGGCATTCACACTAAAGTCTCTAACGCCTGCTTAATACCCTAAATTAAATTCCGTAACTTTTAGCTCTGTGTAGTTTTTCCAAATCAACTGCAGGTTAAATTAAACCCAATAAGCATCTCAAATAGGCCCAGATATATTTGGATTCCTTAATGACATATATTAGACTTAACTTTGAGTAGCTATGCATCTAACATTGGAAATCTCCAACATTTCCAGTGTAACTGTCGGATTATTTATCTTGTTTATTTATTTTTTAAAAGATTTTATTCATTTATTTGACAGAGAAAGAGCAAGAGAGGGAACACAAGCAGGAGGTGTGAGAGAGGGAGAAGCAGCTTCCTGCTGAGCAGGGAGCCCAGCCCAGGGCTCGATCCTTAGACCATGGGATCATGACCTGAGCCGAAGGCAGATGCTTAACGACTGAGCCACCCAGGAGCCCCTTTTATCTTGTTTATTTGAAGAGCTTGCTTTAGTGATCATGGTTTCATTGATTAATGAAAATTTTCTTGGTATTAAAAGTTAGAAGAGAGGGGTGCCTGGGTGGCTCATTTGGTTAAACGTCCAACTCTTGAACTCAGCTCAGGTCTTGATCTCAGGGTTGTGAGTTCAAGCCCTGTACTGGCGTGGAGCCTACTTAAAAAAAATTGGAAGAGATAGAAATATGTAACTTAACACTGAATTATTGATCTTCTTTCAGTATTTACTCTGATGTCATGGAAATTTTCATTTTCGAAACCAGATAAACTTACGAGTAAAACTTTCCCTTTTATTTTGTAAGTGAGAAGATAATTAATAGAATTTCATGAAGCTGAAGTCATAATCCTGAGGAAAATATAGGCATGGGTTTTAAAGAGAATATGAAAGCATTTCTCTAATTTGTTTTGTGTTTTTATTTTGTAGGCTATAGGTTCCAGGCTCGCTGTAATTACCCAGAATATAGCAAATCTTGGGACAGGCATTATTATATCCTTAATCTATGGCTGGCAGTTAACACTTTTACTCTTAGCCATCGTACCCATCATTGCAATAGCGGGAGTTGTTGAAATGAAAATGTTGTCTGGACAAGCACTGAAAGATAAGAAAGAACTGGAAGGTGCTGGGAAGGTGAGTCAACCTAAATATAAATGCTGATCTGAAAGAGTGAAATATTCTAATCAGTGTCGTTCTGTTACTCGCTGCTATTCACTATGCTCGGAGAATGTTTTTATACTCAGTCCTTAAAGCAGTCTCACTTGACCGGAGGAAAATTGGAAACTGAAGAAAAGAAGCCCGACGAAGTCTGAGGCTCACAGCCTGACAACTGATTTTATTAGGCTTTCATTGTTTCAGACCATTGTCCGCACGCTCTTCCTCTATGCCCTCTCTCCGCACCCCTTCCCTCTGTCCTTCTTTCCCTCAAGCAAGCTGAAATCCGTTCCTTTATTGAGGAAAGCAGCCCCATTTTATTATGTGTGATGGGGGGGATGGTTAAAATATGGAGAAGTCCTAAAGGTATTTATTCTGTCAGGCTTAAATTATTAGCATTCTTTCTTTTTTATCATGCCTCCTGCTGGCATCTTATTTCTGTTTATCTTTAACCTACTACGGGTAGTGTGGCTCCTATTACTACTTTTTCTTCTTCTCTTTCCTCTCCTTCTCTTCCTACATACTTGTTTACTTGTTGTTGTTGTTGTTGTTTTGAAAGAAGTGCTTGTATGGCATTTACTGTGTTTCCTTGGCAATGCTTTACTCCTCATTGTGACCCTAAGAAGTTGGCTTTATTATTCATTCCTTTTTCAGCTGAAGCTGAGGCACAGGTGGGTTGTGGCCCCAGTGCCTTAGAGCTGATAAGCCTCATAGCCAGGATCCAAAGTTGTGCCTCTGTGAAGAAGCAGAGAGGTCTGCTGATGGCCAAATAAATCTGATAGCACGTGGTTTGTATCACTGCAGAAATAGAAGTATTCAGAGCATGACGGACCCCCAAAACTGGGTAGGGATACATCTATTAGTAGACCCTCCAGGGTTCCTAAGAGTCAGGGCAGGGACCCAGAAAGATCCAGTGGCTCTGGCTCTCTAGGCCATGTGTCTGAGGTACTTCGTTTCAGGACCAGGCACCACACCAGAGAATAATGAATGATGTAGTGGGTACTTCTTCATGGAGGTTAATCACCACTGACACTTTGTCCTCTACCTCCCAGCCATCTCCTCAGACTTTTTATCCTGTTTCCTTAGGATTCCTTCACGAATTCCATTGGATGAATTCCATTTAGTGTTTTAATTCCATTTTAAATTTAATTTTAAAATTTTAAATTTCCATTTAAAATTTAATTTTAAATTTCATTTAGTGTTTCCTAACTAGTGTCTATGGGAGAAAGGTCTCATGTGAGGCTCCCCTTCAGGCCATCGGAGGCCCAGTCCCAAGCTTCAGCAGGATCAAGCTGACCCACCGGCATCTGGTTGTGGGCTGGACCTTGTCACATTGGCCCCTATCAGGGGACATGTTCTGTGAACAATCACCTCATTTAATACTCCACTGTCTTGTTTTTTCTTTCTGTGGTGTTGACTTTTCATGTGAGAGAATGGAAAAATCTAGGACAAAATGTGTGGAAAGAAAATGTGTTAGTATTTAGGAATATCATCATTTCCTGAGGTGTTCAAAATGTCCCAGAAAGGAGCCTTACGTTGTTTAGAGGAAGAAGGTGATCAAGATTCTCAATTATAAGGTAATTTGTTAGACATCACAGGTTAGCACTTCTAAAGTGGATCCCAAGATTCCTTGGGATCCCAAGGAAACTCAGATTTAAGACTCTTGGAGAGGGGCACCTGGGTGGCTCAGAGGGTTAAAGCCTCTGCCTTAGGCTCAGGTCATGATCCCAGGGTCCTGGGATCGAGCCTCGCATCGGGCTCTCTCCTTGGTGGGGAGCCTGCTTCCTCCTCTCTCTCTCTGCCTGCCTCTCTGCCTACTTGTGATCTCTCTCTGTCGAATAAATAAATGAAATCTTTAAAAAAAAAAAAGACTCTGGGAAATCTGTCCTGGGGCAAGGAAGGGGGGCAGGTAGACCTGGATATGTGTGAATGTGGCAGGTTCACTGAGCAGAGGTTGAGAAGTGAGATACAGGCTCTGATTCAGGGGTGTTTCACGAGACTGGTAAGAACACGTAGGGAAAGTGGTGTTTTCAAGACCATCTGGTCTGTGTAGTTTTGAAAATCAACTCCCAAAGCTCCTCATTCCCAGGTTACCATTTACTGAATATTTAGTATATGTCAGGCATCATGCAAGGAGCTCTGCGTGCATTTTCTCCTTTGATACTCAATCACTTTTTGGAATTCTTCTTATTAGTTGATAAAACCCAAGGATCATAGAAGTCGGGTAACCCCAAATCACAAAGCAATAGTTCTAACTGATCTCCCTGCTCCCACTCCTTCCCTTCTTGTCCACCCATTTTCTACATTCTTCTCACAGAAGCCACCCTGATCTCTTACAAACACAAGAACACACTAACCAGTTACCAACTTAAAACCCTCTGGTGGATTCTGATCACACTGGGAAGAAAAGATCAACTTTTTATCCTACTTGATAAGACTCTGCATAATCCCCCCCCCCCACCCCAACATCTTCTCTGAGTGAGTCTTTCACGACTCTCTCCCATGCCCACCCCATTCTGGCATCATGGGCTGCCTTTCAGTTCCTGGAACATTCCAAGCTGGCTCCCTCTGATCTTCCCATGCCTGGTTTCTTTATATTATTCAGATCTCAGCATTATTACCTCTTTGGTGAGGTCTTTCCTGACCCCTGAATTCTCAGCACTTGTTGTTTGTCTGCTATTTCTTTGTTTATTGAATAGTGGACTGTCTTCCCTACTAAGGCATAAGCTCCATGGGGACCAGCACTGTTGGTTTGCCCTTACAGAGACAGAGCAGGGCCAGGATTCCAGAGCAAGACCGTGTTGGGGGCAGCCTGCTCATAACTTCTACCCTGCCTGAGCTCTGCAGATTTCTGTCACATTATTATTGACTAGTGAACATTTTAATAAAATAGGTGCTTTTTCCTTTTCAGAAATAAAAGCCATAATCAAACCTCAGTTTATTTGAGGATAGGAAGAGAAGTGTGAGGAGGGTTGTTGTTTTTTTTTTTCTTTCTAGGGAAAAAAAAAAAAATATATATATATATATATATATATATATTGCTTTCTTCAAAATTATTTTGTTCACGATGGCTACTGAAGGAAACTCAATGCTATTTACTCTTCTCATATTAGGGTTCTCTTTTCTTGGAGTGCCTGGATGGCTCACTCTGTAGCATCTGAGTCTTGGTTTCCACTCAAGTGGTGATCTCATGGGTTGTGAGAAGTATCCCCAAGTTGGGCTTGTGTTGGGTGGGGAGTCTGCCTAAGATTCTCCCTCTCCCTCTGCCCTACCCCTGCTCTCTCTTTCTCTCTCTCTATCCCTCAAATAAATAAATAAACTTTGAAAAAAGTTCTCACTCTTTGTAGTGGTTTCCTGAGTTTCTATTTAAAACTCTTGGAGAAAACGAAGCTGTGAGGCTGCAGAGTACTCATTAAGCCTTTTCTTAATTGCTTCATCATGAGGCAAGATGAAGATGGTTGTGAAGTGATTACTTTATGGTTTTACTCACTATGTGAGGTCTGTGACTCATAAACTCACTTGTATTGGGCTGTTTACACCCTCTATGAAGTGACCACATTTACAGACCATTTGGTTTTTAAAAAACAAACAAAACACACCTGACTTAGAAAATGGTGCACAGAAAATATTTCTTAGAAACCACATTGAAATTTACAGTAGAATCTGTTTTCAGCAGACATTTTTATAAATTGTTGAATTTCCTTACTAACATGAAGAACCTTTCCGTTTGTTTGGAGCATTATCGTTGAAAATATTTCTAACATGGTTCTGAACAAGGGTTGTGTGCAGATATGGCTAGAGGTGAATTTGTTCTTCTAATTTTTTGTTTTCTGCACTTTGAGGATTTTCTGAAATAAATGTATATTATTTTCATAGTGTGTACAGATTTTTATAAAATTTTTTAACATGAATTGAATCTGGACATTTTCCTATCTTTGTCAGTAGTTTATGGTAAACATAGTTCAATATTCTTGGCCTAATTGGGTCAGAGAATAATATTTTTAACTTTATTTTTTTTTAAAGATTTTATTTATTTATTTGACAGACAGCGATCACAAGTAGGCAGAGAGGCAGGCAGAGGCGGGGTGGGGGGAGCAGGCTCCCTGCAGAGCGGAGAGCCGGATGCGGGGCTTGATCCCAGGACCCTGAGATCATGACCTGAACCGAAGGCAGCAGCTTAACCCACTGAGCCACCCAGGCGCCCCTTAACTTTATTTTTTAACTAAGTTTTTGTTTTTAAGTATACGGTCTTACTGTTTTTCTTCTAATAGCTCTTTGAATTACTCTTTAAAAACTGACTTATGTTGTATCAAATGTTTGCATTTCTCTTTGAAATTAGGTATTTGGTATAGGATTTAGTAAGAAGTAAGTAAGGTTTCATGTTTATGATTTTCGAGCTGTTAATCATTCAATTGTAAATGAATGTGTCTTTATTGGATCACTTCTGACCATGGGGCACTTGGATGGCTCAGTCTGTTAAAGCATCTGACTCTTGATTTCAGCTCAGATCTTGATCTCAGGGTCATGAGATTGAGCCCGATGTCAGGCTCCACGCTGGGCATGGAGCCTGCTTAAGATTCTCTCTCTCTCTCTCTCTCCCTCTGCCCCTCTCCTGGCTCTTAAAAAAAAAAAAAAAATCTGTTCTGACCAGTGTACAAGCCAGAGAAAGGAAGAACATCTTCATAGAAGAATAATTTCCCTTACTGCCTGATTCTTAATTTAGATTTACAGAGTTAAAAGCTATTTTTCTTAGAATTACAGAGTTAAAAGGGACTTTAAGACACTCTTGTCCATCTCCCTCATTTTACGTATGAGGAGACCAAGACACAGAGATTTCAAAGTCTCATGGCCGATACAGGCTGAAATCTCATTTTGTGCACTGGAATTTTTCAGGTTTTCCACAGCCCTTTACCTAGACTCTAAAAGGATATATTTGTCCTAATTACAAAGACTGGTTGGAAGTTGCATTCAATTAAAAAAATAACTGGGAGAAACTTTCTGGAAAACAAATGGATAATATGTGCCATGTTCCTTAAAAATTTGTTTATTCCCTTTGACTAGTAATTTCACCTTTAAGAACTTCTCTCAAGGGGCGCCTGGGTGGCTCAGTAGGTTAAAGCCTCTGCTTTCCGCTCAGGTCATGGTCCCAGGGTCCTGGGATCGAGCCCCGCTTCGGGCTCTCTGCTCAACAGGGAGCCTGCTTCCCTCTCTCTCTGTCTGCCTGCTTCTCTGCCTACTTGTGATCTCTGTCAAATAAATAAAATCTTTAAAAAAAATTATCTCAAGAAAATAATTTACTTTGGACAAAGGTTTATGTGTAAGGATGTTTATCACAGCATTGTTTTTATTTTTTTTTTTTAAGATTTGATTTATTTATTTATTTATTTATTTATTTATTTATTTGACAGAGAGAGACACAGTGAGAGAGGGAACACAAGCAGGGGGAGTGGGAGAGAGAGAAGCACACTTCCCACCAGGCAGGGAGCCTGATGCAGGGCTTGATCCCAGGACCCTGGGATCATGACCTGAGCCAAAGGCAGACACTTAACAACTGAGCCACCCTGGCTCCCCACACAGCATTGTTTTTAATAGGAAGAGGATGGAAAAACTTGTTCAACCATAAAGGAATGCTTAACTGGTTGGGATATTATGTGGCCCATTAAAAATCTCATTATTAAAGTGTATTTAATGACCTTGGAAAATGCTCTTGATATTTGTTAAGGTAAAAAAATAATGACGCAAAAGTCAAAAAAAGAAATTGGTCCCAATTTTCCTAAGTACTTATAGGCTTAGAAAAAAACAATATATAAGCTAATATGCAAAATACACATATATGGAGATTTTTACTCATTTTTTAATCTTTTCAGTATTTTCCAAATATTCCTCAGTTGTCATGAATGATAATTATAATGAGAAAAATATGAACATCGCATTTAAAATATATATAAAATAATCATAAACCTAAAATGTGACCATCATGGAAGAAAGAACACTGCAATAGTTGTAAAATACTGAGTTCTCAGGGGAATTCTGCCTCTGTAAAGAAAGCTCTGGCTTTAGCTAAGTGTCCTCATCTGTTTAAGCCTTAGCTTCTCTCTCTATAAAGAGGAGACTGAATCAGCCAATCTTCCTTCCAGTTCTAAAATTTGATTTAGTATATTAGTTTTCTTTCTCATAGGGAAGAAGCTCATGGGTCATAAAAAATAATACATAATAATAAAACTAATTTATTAATCTTTTTTATGGCATTCACACTAATCACCACGTTCATTCACCTCTGGGCCTGGGGCTCTTTTTTACAGATTGCTACTGAAGCAATTGAAAACTTCCGAACTGTTGTTTCTTTGACCCGGGAACAGAAGTTTGAATACATGTATGCACAGAGTTTGCAAGTCCCGTACAGGTAATAACCACTGAAGAGTGGGAGGGGAGTGTGGGGAGGTTTATTTTGTTTTTAGAAAGATTACTTTGGCCAGAAGGTAGGGAACAAGTGGAGAAGTTACTAGAAGGGAACCAGCTGGGAAGCACTTGTAATTATCCAGGAGACCAATCACAAGACCCTGACCTCTCAGAAGTAGATCCTGTAACAGTGGGTGGGTAACTGATGGGAAGCAGAGGGGGAGAACAGATAGAGAATAACTCTCTGATGTCAGGTTTGGGTGATGACCCTATCATTTGCTCTCAGTGGGGATGAGTTCTCTATACAACATGAAATTTGATGTATCTGTGGGACCTGGGTAGAGGGGGTGATGCTTCCTGAATATGCCTTTCCTTCCTCTCTTGAGGCTTCTCTAGTGGAGAACTTTGGTATTTCCTTTAATGCACTTATCCAGCGACGGTTCTAAGCAGTCAGCCCAACCTCTCTGAGTCTCTTACACAGTAAAAGGAGAGAGTTAGACTTGATTGATGGGTTTTCAAACTTTTTTTAAATAAGTCTTTTTTTCTGAAGATCTTTTCATTTGAACTCCCAATATATGAAACAGATGGAAATGGTGTTGACCTGGTTGAGGCCAAGGTAGGAGGCCCACAGGGCTGCCCGCTCACCAGCCTGTGCTTACCTCCACATCACCTGAGTCACAGGGCTCAGAAAATCCACCAACATTTACGCCATTGTGATACCTTCTCTTACTCCCCCAGAGAGTTCAGTGCTTCCTCCTTTCTTCCCCTAACATGTTTTTTATATGGTACCTGCATTGCATAATTGAATCAACAGTCAACTTGACTGGTGGGTCCCCAAGGGCAAGAATATGACTGACTGTTCTCTGTCACCCAGCATGGTCGCTGCAGCTTGTAGGTATTGGGTAAATGTGTGTTGAACGAATATTGACTCTAGACTGCATATATTTTATACATCCAAAAGTGGAGGGAAAGGGAAGGAACTTCCATTTATGAATCCCTAACAGAAACTTCATGTTTTCCTTGGCTTATTTTAACTTTACCTCAACACTTTCAGGTATAGTTAATCCTTCATTAGGCAGTTTCCTAAAATTTCACAAGTAGAAAAGTGAGCACCAATCTTACCTTTTTGGAAACTGAACCCATTTTTATCTGCCATGCCCCATGGCTGATCTAGCAAAGGTTATGTTTTAAGGACTGAGCAATGAAAGTCAAGTAAGTTTCATAACATCTTCTTTTCAGAAACTCTTTGAGGAAAGCACACATCTTCGGGATCTCATTTTCCATCACCCAGGCAATGATGTATTTTTCCTACGCCGGCTGTTTCCGGTTTGGTGCCTACCTGGTGGCCACCGGCTCCATGAACTTTCCGGATGTTCTGTTGTAAGTATCGGGTTAATATTGGCAATTGAACTCTAGAAATATAACTGAGGTAAACATACTTCATGCCTGGATAGAAAACCTTACTGGGAAGCTTCATGAAGAGATCCTGGTGATTCAGAAGGTGAAATCTTGCCCAAGTCTGTGTATTATCACAGAAGTACCCCCATTTCTTTTGGGGAATCAATGACTGTCCCTTCCCCAGTGCTGACCCATACATTGGCCTTTCTGAATCTGTGGCTCAGTGGGGGGTAGTGATTCAATGAGGGGTTCCCAGGAGGTTTTGGCATTTGGGAAGAAGCCTAACCCTGCACCAAGGGTTTGGATCCTTTTAACGAAATTTCTGAACAGACAAGCTAAAGAGCAAGTGTGGGACACTGAGCTCTGCAAGCCCTGGGAGTTTCTAGAATACATTTGCTTTCCTTGACACAAGAAGAGCTGAAGGTAAGAGCTGAAGAAATTCAGAAATGACAAAGGAAAAGCTAGACTGGGATTTGTGCTCCATTGCTATGAAGGCAGAAAATTGTTCCTCCGTCAGGGAAAGACAGATCTGAACTTAATTATACTTCTGAAATACTCAGATGTGCAGTTGGGTAGTGAAAAGTATGTATAATCTTTCTGGGCACCTAGATTTGGTGATGGGTGAGACTCTGCCCTTTGATGGAATACCGTCATTAGTGGTAGGACAGTTTTACATTTAAACCAGAATCATCTAAACCTGGCTTATCTAAGGTGTTGAGGTAATGGTTTCATTCTGTTTAGACATTTGCTTGTGTATGCATTATGGCTTGCTCAGGATGACCTCAGCAGAGGATTTAAAATTTCTCCCTAATATCTCTGTCTGACAAATGATATGCAGGAGCTATTTATGACTTGGACCAAAAGATCAAAACCAAGCATCATTGTCATTGGGACTTCAATTAGATAATTATTTGATATATTGCTTCACTTCAAGGTAAGGCATCGAATTGATGGAAGTTGCTGACACATGGGCATTTAGATTGAGAGGATCAATCTTTCGAGTAAAGGAAGGGAGAGACCTGTCTGAAGATTAGTCCATTTGTAAAAGATCTTATAAGAGTAAATAATGACAAGCCGGAGATTAACCATTTGTATAATTTTCTAGAGCCCAGAGGAGATGTGACGGTATTCTTCTGGGCGGGTTCCCAAGTACTGTGTTAGTTCCAGGCCCACTGTTTATTTTTTTTTTAAGATTTTATTTATTTATTTGACAGAGACAGACACATTTGACAGAGAGAGAGAGAGAGAGAACACAAGCAGGATGAGTGGGAAAGGGAGAGGCAGGCTTCCTGCCGAGCAGGGAGCCTGATGCAGGGCTCGATCCCAGGACCCTGGGATCATGACCTGAGCCCAAGGCAGATGCTTAACGACTGAGCTACCCAGGTGCCCCCAGGCCCACTGTTTAGAAAGGCATGTGGAAGTAGCCAAATTATGGAAACAGCCCAAGTGTCCCTTGGCCGATGCATGGATAAAGAAGAAGAGACATGTATATGTAATAGAATATTACTCAGCCATAAAAAGAATGAAATATTGCTTTTTGAATGACAAGGATGGAGCCAGAGAGTATGATGCTAAGCAAAGAAAAAAGTCAGAGTAAGACAAACACCATACGATTTCACTCACCTGTGGAATTTAAAAAATAAAACAGATGAAAACCAGGGGAGTGGGGGAGAAGAGAGGCAAATCAAGAAACAGACTTAACCACGGAGAACAAAATAATGGTTAGCTGAGGGGAGGTGGGTGGGGGGATGGGTGAAGTAGACGGTGGGGATTAAGGAGCACACTTGTGGTGAGCACTCGGTATTGTTTGGAAGTGTTGAATCAGTATATTCTACACTTGAGACTAATAGTACACTGTATATTAACTACATGGATTTTAAATAAAAACTTGGAAAGGAAAAAATAATTTTAAAATAAAATAAAAAAAGGCATGTGGAGAAATGTGTCCAGAGGAGGGCAACTGGAGTGTCGAGAGGGAAAGGATTTACTAAAGAAGTAAAGGGCCTTTTTGACAATATTCCAGTTAAGGGCTGGATTATGCAAAAGGATGGACATTTTTCTTCCATTTGAAAAAGAGCTTTTTAACAATAGACTTAATCAAACTTGCTACTTTCTAAAACGAAGGATGGTAGCCGACTTAGGAGAAGTCGCTCAGGGAACAAACTTTGAGAACTGGACTTGATATCCTGTAGAGTCTTTCCCAGCTTTAAGCTGCTGTGATTCCCATGCCATAGGTTAAGCATGGGGATTGCATCTTGAGAGCGGCATGAGACCTGTCTCTATAAGGAGCTCACTCTTTGCTGTACAGCTCCCATGTTTTCTAAGAACCCAAGGTAATTTCAGCACCACTGCCCATATCTGTTGTTTTTTTTAATAGCTGACTCTCAATGTTACATTAGTTTCAGGTGTGCAGCATAATGATTCAGCTTCTCTATACATTATGCTATGCTCACCACTAGTTCAACTACCATCCCTTACCATACAAGGCTATTACAATATCATTGAACTGGATTCCCTATGTTGTACCTTTTATTCTCGTGACTTAATCATTCCCTAACTGGAAGCCTGTCTCTCCCACTCCCCTTCACCCATTTTCCTCCCCCGCCTCCCACCCACTGCCCCTCTGGCAACCATCAGTTTGTTCTCTGATTTATAGATCTAATTCTGCTCTTTGTTTATCCATTCGTATTTTTTTATTCCACGTGAGTGAAATCATATGGCCCTTGTCTTTTTCAATCTTATTCCACTTAGTTTAATATCCTCTCGGTCTGTCTACGTTGTCGCAAATGCCTATACCCGTTATTGATTGCCAAAGTCACACTGCTTACCAACCAGCCGCTAAGCCCCAGTGACATGGAATAATAAGCATTCGTATTTGCGCCAGGTGTGTGGGTCAGCTGGGCAGTTCTCCTGAGCCGGGGTAGACAGCAAATCTCAGCCAGTCTCATCCATGTGTGCAGAAGACTACAGGCTAGTTGGCTGGAGCCCACACAGCTTGCCTCCATCTGTGCCTTGTCCTCTAGCAGGCTAGCTGGGCTTGTGGTAGTGCCAGAGAGAGAAGGTACACCGAGCCCCCTGAGTCATAGGCTTAGAACTGGCAACAGTCATTTCCACCACATCCTGTTGGCCAAAGCAAGTCATAGGCCAACTCGGATTCAAAGGCTAGGAAAATGAATTCCCGTTCTTAAATGGAGGAGCTGCCAAGTCACATTACTAGAAGGTGAGGTGAGAGAAACAGATGAAAAATGGGGCTATTTTACAGTGTATTACACTGACATGAACTATATGAGGACAAGTGTCTGTTGGTTTTATTTTTTAACTTCTGTCTTTCACCATTTGTGGCAATGCTGTGGTTGTAGAGCGGTAAGCTGTCTAGCATTATAATCCAAACTCTGCGCATGCTTCGTCTGTGTTTTTGCAGGGTATTCTCAGCTATTGTCTTTGGTGCCATGGCAGTGGGGCAGGTCAGTTCATTTGCTCCTGACTATGCCAAAGCCAAAGTATCAGCAGCCCACGTCATCATGATCATCGAAAAAACCCCTCTGATTGACAGCTACAGCACTGGAGGCCTCCAGCCGGTGAGTCTGATGTTTTGATGGTTAAGATAGATTCCTAACTGATGAGTGGAAGTATTCTAAGAGGAAATTTAATAAAATCTGTGGGGTTTTTTTTAATTTGCTGGGAATAAAAAGAAACTGTCTAAATCATGAGGTCATTTTAGTAAATGCTAATCATTTATGTTAACATCCAGTACTTTTGTATAACAAGGCTACAAGGAGATAGACAGACTACCCAATTTATAAGCAAATCCTGTTTACCAGGTTTTATTGTATGTAGGTTAATGTATTCTTGGGGAACATGTCTGAGTTAGCATATTTGTGTTGCATTAACAATCCCTGCTATAAAACCCCTGAATCTCTTCGATCTTGTCGATTGCATTCTGAGAGTCACAGCTGCAGCGCCATTGTAATACAAGTTCACGGTCTTTGGACACCTGGTGGTAGAGGGGGTTCTCTGTACTGTGAGTTTTCAGGATTGCCATAATCACCTTTATTGTCACTGTTCTGATTTTAGAATACGTTGGAAGGAAACGTGACATTTAATGAAGTCGTGTTCAACTATCCCACTCGACCAGACATCCCCGTGCTGCAGGGGCTGAGCCTCAAGGTGAAGAAGGGCCAGACGCTGGCGCTGGTGGGCAGCAGCGGCTGTGGGAAGAGCACGGTGGTCCAGCTCCTTGAGCGGTTTTATGACCCCTTGGCTGGTACAGTGGTGAGCATACTTTCTTTCTCACCTCCTC
This sequence comes from Enhydra lutris kenyoni, assembly GCF_002288905.1. Classification (NCBI taxonomy): domain Eukaryota; kingdom Metazoa; phylum Chordata; class Mammalia; order Carnivora; family Mustelidae; genus Enhydra; species Enhydra lutris. The sequence goes on along the minus strand of NW_019154124.1, from coordinate 16,187,001 downwards.
ACTTTAACTTTTTTTTTTATCATCTAAATGCCTGCATGTATGTAACTCTTGACTATAAGCCACAGTTTTTCCAACCCTTGAACAACAGTCTTCCTGAAAGTCTTACATCCTACATACGGGCTCCAAGCTGTGTCTGCTTTCCCAGGCCGCTTCTCCAGGCTCTCTCTCAAACTGTCCCACCACTCTCCTTCATGAGTGGCCTTTTTATCACCCTCCCCCTTCCCCTGGCTAGGCTTCCGCTTACATGAGAAGATCTAGCAAAGAACTTAAGTAGCCGGAAAGATAGAGGAGGGGGAGAGGTGCCAAGAGAGACAGTAAGGTGGGAACCAAGGATGGGGTATGTTTCAAGAAGGAGAAAGTAGAGTCCGCAATGACAGATCCTGTGGACAGGTAGGAAGATGAAGACTGAAAAGACATGATAGGATTTGACAATGAATGGACTACCTGTGACATTTTTAAGTGTTCTCAGCGAAGAGGGGTTTGGTGGGAATGCATTTAGCTTGGCTGAGGCATGGTAAGAAGGGGAGATGGAGACTGAGTGCAGACTATCTAGAAGATCAAAGGTGAAAGAAAGATGATTAAGAACAGCAGTGTGAGCGGGGAGGCAAAGTCCGGGGAGATGGTCAGGACTGGGAAAGCTGGAACATTTTTATGGCTGAGGATGAGATAAAATCATTGAGAGGGTATTGAAACACGTTTTAAGGAAAAAAAAGGAAAGTGAGATCAACAACTTTAGGGACCAGATAAAGAATATAGAGGGATTCCCTTTTTCTCATGAACTAAAAGAATAAATGAAGGGTCACATTTATTCATTCAACATTCAACAAATGTTTACTGAGTGCTTGTCAGACACTATCTTAGGTCCTGAGGATGAGATAGGAGTCATAAAGGGAGTGGTAAAATTTTAAATGACTACAAGAGAGAATAGGAAAGAATTAAATTAGGAAGGAATAGAAGAAATTTTTATTATGTGAGTATTAATTATTGGTTGTACTCAGAGGTGCTATTAAAAATATTTAACAGGGGGCGCCTGGGTGGCTCAGTGGGTTAAAGCCTCTGCCTTCGGCTCAGTTCATGATCCCAGGGTCCTGGGATCAAGCCCCGCATCGGGCTCTCTGCTCAGCAAGGAGCCTGCTTCCTCCCCTCTCTCTCTGCCTGCCCCTCTGCCTGCTTGTGATCTCTGTCTGTCAAATAAATTAAAAAAAATAAAATAAAAAATATTTAACAGTAAGGGCATCCAGGTAGCTGAGTTGGTTAAGCATCTGATTCTTGATTTTGGTGCAGGTCATGATCTCAAGGTCATGAGATCAAGCCCTACATCAGGTTCCATGCTGGGTGGGGAATCAACTTAAGATTCTCTCTCTCTATCCCTTCCCCACACCTCCCTTTCTTTAAAAAAAAAAAAAAAAAACTACTAGAATTTCATGCGCACTGACCAAACAGAATGGATGGATACCTGTTCCATATAGTCTTATTGGTGCCTCAGCTCCATATGGACCCCACTTGCATTAAGGACGGTTGTGAAAATAGAACTTTCAGCCTGTAGTCCAGGGCCCTTTTTAAATTCAGTCACACTTAGCCATAAATGTTTTTTTAATTGTATTCTACTCAGTCTGTTTCTTAACAGCTACATGAACTTTGTCTCTTATTTTTACTTTCTTGTTTTACATTTTCTGTGGATTCTGATTTTATGCTTCAATTTTGCTGTTAAAGTTTGAGCAGGGAACTCTAAAGGAAGAGACAAAGGAAGCAATTATAGAGGGAAATGTTAGCTCTTAGACACTGATTAGGACCCCTAACAGATGTTGAGTAAGCAGTGTATTAAATGTTGAGCTCTAATGAATTATAGGTTATGATGTCTGCACTCAAAGACTTTACCTGAAGAGATGAGACATATACTTCCATGAGTTATATAAAAGAACATAGGTCTAGAGCTGGCTCTTAAGGGACCAGTAGAGCCGATTGCCTGAGGGTGAAAGACTGAGCAGTCAAGATGTCATTTCATGCAAGAGACAAAGTGAGGGTTGCTGGAGGGATGGTGGGTGGGGGGATGGGGTAACTGGGTGATGGACATTAAAGAGGGCATGTAATGTAATGAGTACTGGCTATTGTATAAGATTGATGAATCACTGACCTCTACCTCTGAAACCGGTAATACATTATATGTTAATTAATTGAATTTAAATTAAAAAAAATAATTTAAGAAAATAAAAAAAAAACCTAAGCAAAAATTAGAAAAATAAATTTGAAGTGGAAAAAGAAAAAGGATAATGTGAGCTGTGGCTGGTAGGTGATTTGCTCCCAATGTCCATATAGCTTATTTTGGCTGAAATAGCAGACTTAATGAGAGCTGTGATTCTTAAACTTTTAAATTATAATCCATTTAGGAAAAGCAAAAAACAAACAATCTCACAACCTCCCCCACTGCACTCATAGTCACCTCTGTTAGTTTGGCTACTAAAGAGAATCAGCCTAGGCCTTCCAGATTTTGCGCAGTGCCTCTTGCTGGTAGAACCACAGTTACTTTCAGAACCAGAAGAGAGTCTGGGAAACAGTCGTTAGCCTTCCACTCCCTTCATATATGGAAAGGCAGAGAAGAATATGGAAATGAATACCAAGTGCACAGGGCAATAACCATCTCAAGACAACACTGAAAACATAAGGAAAACAACGTGTTCTTGTCTATTGTAGGAACACTGTTATCAGCTCCTGTACATTTGTGCTAGGGCTTTGAAGTCCTGCCAAGTGGTACATAGCAGCCAGAATTCTAGCGGAAGTGTCCTCAAGAAGCACGAACAAATGTGCCAAGTTTTGCATATCAATTAGTAACCCTTAATAACCCAATCTGTAGGTGACTAGTAGTTAGTTCTCCTTGCCGTGTAAACATGAACATGGATCTGGGCATGATTGCTCATAAGAACTGAAGAAGGACGTGACCATGAGGTCCGGAAGTCCTCATGACCGTCGGTGGGCCTTGAATGATACTTTGAGTCATGGTAACTGGAGCTGTGGTTCTCAGAACAACTGAAGAACGCAGCCAGCCTGGCTCATTCCATTCCGTCAGGATCTGGCCTATTAATTTTTACAATTTCCCCAGATGATTCTGATGGCAGCCATCATCTGAGAACCACTGAACTGATAAATTTGAAAGGTGTAGGTTAACCTGTGGAGAGTCTTTAAAAATGAAGCTACTGAGTTGTACACCGGGGGCATTCCAAGTTTTGTGGGGCCGGCAGGTTGTACGTTTTTAGGGACTCTACCTAAGAAAAATACAAAATTATGAATGCAAGATTAGGTACAAAAGTGAATATTCTAATAAAACAAATCACAACAAAATAGTGAAAGCTTAAAGATTCAAATCCTTTTTCTCATTTATTTATTTGAGTGAGAGAGACCATGTGCACAAGAGAGAGCACGAGTTCGAGGAGTAGGAGAGGGAGAAGCAGACTTGGTGCTGAGCATTGGGGGTGCTTGGGGCTCCATCCCAGGACCCCAGGATCATGACCTGAACAGAGGGCAGACGCCTCACCGACGGAGCCCCCCCAGGTGCCGCTCAGGTCCCTTTCCTCTATAGGCCGATACGTAAATACTCACCCGGAAGAGTTTCCTAACTGCAGCCTGGCCTCCCTCCCGCCCCGAACACAGTTCAGTCCCCAGCAATTACCTGCAATTCGGGACTCTAGAAGCTGAACTTCGTTACCTTCACTGTTAAATCGCCTCTGCTCTTAGTCTTCCCCGACCTTTCCTGTCTCCCCTCTCTGGTCTAGCACACCCACAATCATCAGAAGCCTGTTGTCATAGTCTGGGTATTACTGGGTGGGCACCTGAGCTAACATGGGGGCTTTCCTCTGTGATGGAGGGCAGAGATCATCTTTCAATTATAAGGCACTTGAGTTACCAAAACCCAACTTAAAGTATAAAAATTCAACCCCAGGTTCCGTAGTTACTGTGTGATCTTGTGTAAGTCACTTAACTTTGCTCATTTTTTAAATCTGTAAAATGGAGATTAAAACCACACCTACCCCAGGAGCACCTAGGTGGCTCGGTCAATTGTGTGTCTGACTCTTGGTTTTGGCTCAGGTCAGGATCTCAGGGGTGGTGAGATAGAGCCCCGCCCTCCGCTGTCCCCCTACCCCGGGTCACTCAGCATGGAGTCCACTTGGGTTTTTCTCTCATGCACCTCCCCCCACTCACCACATACTCACTTTCTCTTTCCAAAATAAATAAATCTTTAAAAAAAAACCCCACAAAACACAGCTATCTTACTAGGGGTGTTGTGAAGATTAAAAAAGAGAATGCCTGAGTCAGGCTTATCACAGGACCTATAATCCAGTCAGTGCTCAATAATTTATATCTGTAATCATGATTTCAGAGTACATATGGCAGAATACTACGTATTTACCTTTTGATTATGCTAATGAAGACAGCACTACATTTAGCAATCTAAAACAAGATAGTAATTTAACCTGGTTTTACCTTATTATTACCAAGGCGTTGAATTTCCTGGTTAAGTTTTATTTAGGTCAGTGTCTCTTGAATAGTGTTTCCCGATCCCCCAAAGTTCCTTGGTCTTCCCTGAGACCATCACCTGTGCCTCAGCCAAAGAGCCTCTGCATTGGTCTCTTACCTCTGGGCTTCTAAACATGTTTTCTCCACAGAAAGGATGCTTCAGTTAACACAGGCTTTAAGAATTTTCAATTCCAGTGTATCATGTGGGGCTGAGGAGGACCAACAGTGTTACTGTATTCAGCGTGATAAAGAAACTCATTAAAATTTGGTGGGATCATTGAAATTTGCCTAATGATATTAGTTAGGCAGTGTCTGTTTTCCTGCCAGCAGCATAAGCTTGGAGAAAATTAAGCTACTCCTTTCCTGAAATTTCCATTTCTCAAGTACAGTGTTCCATCTCACAAGATCTGCTGTTGTGCCACATTCTTGTATGGTTTTTACTGCCTCTCTCTACCCTCTACTTCCCACTTCACTTAACACTGTGAGGAAGCCTAGAACATAGAAGCTGAAATAGTCTCCATGGCAACTGGGCTGGGTACTAAGAAGGTCATGACTGTGTTTCCTATCCCTACACTTGCCAGCTTCACAAACAGAAGCCATTTTCCTGCAGCAGAGATTGTACCTGCCAGCTATTTCCCAGGGGCACCCAGTCAGGCATATGAGATCCAGAGGGTGTATATAGCATGGTAGACCCTCACTAGCACTACAGGAAGCTGAGTCACTTGCTTCTCCAGAGGGAATGACTAGCTATCTCACTTAAATACCAGAGTTCTCTTGCAAAGTCAATCTTTGGTGCAGACATATGTGCATCTGAGCAAGGCTGGAAGGAGCACTCCTCAGGCTCCTGCAGGGTAACCCAGGAAGCCAGGTCACCAGAGAAGAGACAGCTTCCGCTTCCCACTCCTTTGGCCCAACACGGTAGATGTCTGCTATCATTTCGTCCGCCCAGCCTTCGTCCCTCCACTGTAGTTTCAATTATAGTGACATGGAGTTACCAGTCTCTGACAGTCTTGGGACACATACCCAGTGACCAGCACTGCTGGGTGGGGTCTAGGCAGGATCTCATGCAGTACCTAGTTCTAGGAGTTTAGGAATTATTATCATAATTCCCATTTTACCCACAAAGAAACGCTCAGAGACATTAATTCATTTTTTTCAAGATCAACAACTACTTAGAGATCCAGCAGCCACCTTCCCACACTTCTTTTCCGTTTAACTGTTGCACCCCGCTCTTCCAAAACCTGATTCTGAGAAGCCTGACCTGCAAACCTATTGTGTGCTCACAGTAGTTACTGATTTCCAGTCTAATCTTTGCTACTTTTCTTATGAAAAACTGATACGTAAGAATAAGGGTGCCGACAAATTTTGTGGTATAAAACAGCATAAACTTAGTATCTTGCAAATTCTGGAAGCAGATGTCTAGAATGGATTTCGGCAAGCTAACATCAAAGTGTCACCGGGATGGCGTTCCTTCTGCAGGCTCTCGGGGACCCTTTTCTTCTTCTAGCTCCTGGCCCCTCCCTCAGTCTTCAAAGCCAACAATGACTAATTGAGTCTTGGTCTTATTGCCCCACTCTGATACTGTCCTGTCTCCCTCTTGAATAGTGAAGGGCTCTCATGATTACATTGGGCCCACCTGGATCATCCAAGATCATCTTCTTATTTTGAGATCAGCTGATGAGCAACCTTGTACCTTAATTCCCTTTGCCATGGGATGTAACATTCAGAAGTTTTGTGGATAAGACTATGGGTATCTTGGGAGTGGGGGGTTTATCCTGCTTATCACATGCATATGGGAACCCAGGGTTCAAACAGAAGGAACGTGACAGTTCATCAGAGTGTAAAACTATGACCTAGTTCAGTTAACTTTGACAGTCCAAACTCAACAACAACAAAAATGTCCCACAGTAATTTCGCAATTTTAGTGTGTGAGATTAAGGATACCAATTTTGCTAAATTAAAAATGTGCCGGTCCTGAAGTTACCTATGAACTCTCATTTTCAGCTGATTGACGGTGAGGAGATAAAGAACCTGAATGTCCAATGGCTCCGAGCCCACCTGGGCATTGTGTCCCAGGAGCCCATCCTGTTCGACTGCAGCATTGCGGAGAACATCGCCTACGGAGACAACAGCCGGGTCGTGTCACAGGAAGAGATTGTGCAGGCAGCCAAGGAGGCCAACATACACCCCTTCATTGAGACACTCCCTGATGTAAGTCTTTCTCCAAAATAGGAGCCTATGGCAGCCTCCCTGGCCTGCACTTGGATTTCTAAAGGGCTGGTTTTCCAAAGGTGAAGAGAAGGGAGCAACCAAAATACACACCTGTGTACAACGTCTTGCCACACTTCCTATCCCCATTTGATACTGTGTTTGCCTGTTCACCCGGCTGGCTTCCCTGGTGAGCAAGCCTGACCGAGAAGGACATATATGGAGGAAGCCTTTCCCTCTGAGTCTCACTCAGTACAGCACCCACAGAAGCAGAAACAGCCCCTCTGCCCCCATTTCTTTCCCGACCTTCCTTCTGCCTCCTTGCTGTTCTCCCCCAAGCTGCAAACCTACCTCTGAGGAGTTAGGCCAGGCTGGGGAACTGAACCCAGGTCAGAAAGAGGCTCTCCCTGAATAGAGCTGAGCCCTTGGTGTGACTGTGTTACTATATAATCTCTCATCATTGCACATTTCATGGTCCCCAGGCTCTGCTTAGAGGGCGGATTCTTGAAATCTTCCATGGGGCTCCCTGAACTGTTGTCAATGGATGTCCTCTGAATTCTTCCTGGGAAGTTACATAAAAGGAATCTCTTGCCCTTTCTTAAGCCCCTTAGGTTAGGTACTGCATTTTGAAGTCACCTTGACCTGGCTTGTCTGTACCGTCTCCCATTATCACTAATTTCTTTATCATAAGGAAGCACCCCTCAAAAATAAAGCTCAGTAGCCTCAAACCGCTGTCACATCTTGTTCCTGCTCTCTCCTACATGTCCTTTTAACTCCTGTCCCTATCATTCTATTGAGTAGTTAATGACAGTTATCTACTGTGGGACACAATATGTGAAGAACTTTGGAAGAACTCTAAAGTCACAAAAATTAAACCAGGAGATTTAGGTTAACTTTAAGGTTAGATATCAAGATGGAATTCCTTAGCATCCATTAAGATTTTTGAAGTGTTTTGAGATTTATAAAAACAGATACTGGAAGGTTAGCTAGCATCCCAAGAAATGGCTTCCCTTCCTGACTTCAGTGCAGAGAGCACCACCTGCTGGTTGTAAGTAAAATGAGTTTCATTTATTGCATAGCCCATTTTAAGTTAGATTTCCTTCCTTGAACCAAATTTTGTCCCAAATATAACGAAACCAGAAGACTGGAAGAGACTAACATTGTAACAGTATTCTTTGTCATAAAGATATTGACTTGTTTACACTAAAACATAGCTTCTCAGACCTAAATGTCTATTTTCTTTTTCTTTAATTGTTTTTAAAGATTTTTATTTATTTGAGAGAGAGAGAGAAAGAGAAAGACAGCACATGTGAGAGCAGGAGCAGGAGCAGAGGGAGAGGAAGAAGCAGACTCCCCCCTGAACAGGTTGTTTGGGGCAGGGCTCCATCCCAGGACCCCAGGATCATAACTGAGCCGAAGGCAGAGGCTTAACCCACTGAGCCACCCAGGTGTCCCCCAAATGTCTATTTTCAAGACGAGAGATCAAATCTGCCATTGAGAGCTACATTTTTGGTGTATAATCCTCTGTGAGTCCATTCTTAGCTTCTGAACCGAAACATTTTTGTGTGTTTATGGAAGCTGTTATCCTATTTTCTGTGGACAAACTCTTTTTTAGGATTGTTAGTTCTGTGTCTCCTAATAACAAAATCCTCTTCACAGAAATACAACACCAGAGTAGGAGACAAAGGAACCCAGCTCTCTGGGGGCCAGAAGCAACGCATTGCCATAGCTCGCGCCCTTGTTCGGCAGCCTCACATTTTACTTCTGGATGAAGCTACGTCAGCTCTGGATACAGAAAGTGAAAAGGTACACATTTATTTATTTATTTGTTTATTTTTTAAAGATTTTATTTATTTGACAGAGACAGACAGCGAGGGAGGGCACACAAGCAGAGGGAGTGGGAGAGGGAGAACAGGCTTCCCACGGAACAGGGAGCCCTTGGTGGGGCTTGATCCCTGGACTCTGGGATCAGGACCTGAGGCAAAGGCTGACACTTAATGACAGAGCCACCCAGGTGCCCCGAAAAGGCACGAATTTAAATCAGATTCATTACCCTTGATCTGATTGTCTTTAAATGCTTCTGTCTTCCATTGTAGAGAATAAAATTCAGCCAAGCTATGTTGATTGTTACTTACATCAGCTTTCCTCAGAATGTGGATACCTTCTGCTGCTGTGATTCAAGAACCCTAAGACAAAATAGGGGAAATTAGTCTTGTAGCACCCAGGCTCCAAAAAAATAATCCTGGATCACTTAGTATTGACCGAAGACACCGTGTTCAGGGGCCACTTTCCCATTTCCACCAGTGGCATCTCTCCGGCAACTGTATGAAGAAGTGGGAGGTTAATGCAGTATAAAAACTGACTCTACCTTAAGATAAATATTAGTAATCATTTTCAGTTTGAGAAAAAGTTGGCTCTTCAGGTATCTGAAAGACATATTAATTCTGAGACATCCCCGATCTTTACTAAAATCCCAAAATTCAAGGAGGCTGTGTTCAGCCTGCGCTCGGTCTCCCTGGATTTGCTGTAGAGCTGGACGGACCGGAGGGCCGCGCTGAAGGATGTTGTGTGGGTGGGCACACCAGTACATGTTTTCAAATGATGAATGCACAGACCGTATTTATTGTCATAACTCCTAGAATAGATGTTTTTTGCCTCAGAACTAATCCAGTCTAGGAGTCCCTTATCTTCTGAGATGACTTGCTTTATCAGTTCTGTGATATTTCACGGATATCCTTGCTTTATCAATTCTGTGATATTTCACGGATATGGTCATTAAAGAAGGACCTCTTGTTGGAAGATCGTGACCCTTATGATGGAGAAGGAAAGGAGAGGCCTGTTTTTATCAGAATTAATTTATGTGGTTATTGATCAGGTTGTCCAAGAAGCCCTGGACAAAGCCAGAGAAGGCCGCACCTGCATCGTGATCGCGCACCGCCTGTCCACCATCCAGAACGCAGACTTAATAGTGGTGTTTCAGAACGGCAAGGTCAAGGAGCACGGCACGCATCAACAGCTGCTGGCTCAGAAAGGCATCTACTTTTCCATGGTCAGTGTCCAGGCTGGAGCAAAGCGCTAGTGAACTGTGACAGTAGCAGCTGTTAAATATTTTCTAATATTTGTGTAAAACATGGCATTTAATCAAAGCTAAAAAGCGAGCACTTACTGGAAAAACTCTGTAGAATTATTTGTTTAACATTTCCTACCGCAACCAAAGATCATTCCACCAAGTTCAGAGTCTGCAGACTTTAAGATTAAAGGAACCAGAAGAAACATCATCAAATGGATGAAAATACTGGTATTAATTGCATTCTAAAACTTACAGAATAATTCAAAGTACATTTTGTTAATAAATTGTATAATTTTTGTTTATTTGTAATTTACTGCCTGGCTGAAAGATGACAGAAGTGGCAAAAAGTACTGAATATTTGCATCAAGTGCTATAATAAAGCTAAACTTTTATATGACCAGAGTCATCTTGTCTAAAATGCTTGTAAATACATCATCTCCCAGTTGGAATATTAAAGATTATTTCTGCATTTAAAGAATAAAAAGACTGCTTTTAAAACTTCCATTAATTTTTGTGAGAATGGTTGAATAGCGTAAATAATTCCCATTGTACACGTCTTTTCACAGTGGGTCCTATGGAACCACCAGTCTTCATTCTTTGTGGACGTGATCCTGCTGGTTCTTGTGTTTTCACATTATGATGGCTCTCAAACCAACCACACACATCAGTACGGAATTCTAGGGGCTGGGGTGAGGCTCAGGGTGTGAAGTTGTGAAGTGTATACTCTGATGTACTTCAAATATTTTGCCTTGCACTTATAAAGGGCTCTTACAGGATTTTAATATTTCTGCACTTTAAAAAATATAATAACTATTTCTCTGTTTTGATAATGAATCATTTCCCCAGTAATTGGTCTCTTCCAAAGCTAACCCTTCTGGTGGCAGATATATACAAGCATAATGATAAAAGAAAATAACACAAAGAAGGATACTGTGGCCACAAAAGAAAAAAAAAAAACCAAAAGCACTACAAACAAGATTGAAAGACAAAATCTGGTAGTAGTATTTGCCATATTTATCTAAACAATTGATACCCTTATGGTCCAAAGAATTTTAAAAGAAAAAAAAATGCTATCACCTCCAAAGAAAAATGGGCAAAGAACATGATCAGGTAATTCCCAAAGAAGAAATACATTAGAAAAAAGAAGAAGAAGAAGAAGAAGTGCACAATCTTGATAATGAAAGAAATGTAGATTGGGGCACCTGGGTGGCTCAGTGGGTTAAAGCCTCTGCCTTCGGCTCAGGTCATGCAGACAGAAGATCAACAAAGAAATGTTCAAAACCAAATGAGTTAACAGATATGTAGAGATCATTCCATCCAATAACAACTGAATATACATTCTTCTTAAGCACGCACAGGACATTCTCCAGGATAGGTCATGTGATTGGTCACAAGTCATAGCAAATTTAAGAAGACTGAAATCATACCAAGTATCTTTTCCAACTACAATAATATGAAATTTGGCATCAGTAACAGGATTATTCATAATAAGCTAGAAAATTCATAATAATGTAGAAATTATTATGCTCCTCAACAACTATTGAATTAAAGAAGAAATAAAAGTGGAAATCAAAAAATATCTTGAAAGAAGCAAACAAATGAAAATCGAAACACAACAAACCAAAATCTATGAGATGCAGCCAAAGTAGTTCTAAGATGGAAATTTATGGATATAAATATTAACATTAAGGAAGACCTAGAATAAACTGATTTTATATGTTAAGGAACAAGAAAAAGGAAAACAAGCTAAGCTCAATGTTTGCAACAGGAAGGAAACAAAGAAATGAAATAGAGACCAGAAAAACAATAGAAAAGATTAATGAAACTAAGAGTTGTTTTTTTTGTTTTTTTGGGTTTTTTTGTTTTTTTGGCTTTTTTTTGACAGATCACAAGTAGGCAGAGAGAGACAGGAGGAGGAGGCAGGCTCCCTGCTGAGCAGAGAGCCCGATGCGGGACTCGATCCCAGGACCCCGAGACCATGACCCGAGCCTAAGGCAGAGGCTTTAACCACTGAGCCACCCCGGCGCCCCTGTTTTTTTTTTTTTGAAAAGACAAACAAACTTGACAAAACTTGATTCAAATTAAGAAAAACAGAAGATTCCAATAAAATCAGAAACAAAAGAGGAGACATTACTACGATACCACAGAAATGCAAAGGTTTGTAAGAGATTACTAGGAAGAGATTACATGCCAACAGATTGGATAACCTAGAATAAACAGATTAATTCCTAGAAACATACACCCTACCAAGACTGAACTGTGGAAATAGGAAATCTGAATAGACCAATATATAAGGAGATTGAATCACTAACTGAAAACCAACAAAGAAAATACCAGGACCAGATGGTTTCACTGGTGAATTCTATATATTTTTTAAAGATTTTATTTATTTATTTGACAGAGAGAGAGAGTTCATAAGTAGGCAGAGAGGCAGACAGAGAGAGGGGGGGAAACAGGCTCCCTGCTGAGCAGAGTCCAATGTGGGGCTTGATCCCAAGACCCTACCAAGACCTGAGCCGAAAGCAGAGGCTTTAACCCACTGAGCCACCCAGGTGTCCCTGGTGAACTCTATATTAAAGAAGAATTAGTGCTATTCCTTCTCAAACTGTTCCAAAAAATTTAAGAGAAGGAAACAATTTAAACCTCATTTTATCAGGCCAGCATTGCCATGATACCAAAGCCAGGTAAGAATACTGCAAGATGCGGACACCTGGGTGGCTCAGTTGGTTAAGTGTCTGTCTTCAGCTTAGGTCATGAAAACGGACTCTTGGGATCAAGTCCCGCATCGGGATCCTTGCTCAGTGGGGAATATGCTTCTCCCCCTGCCTGACTCTCTCCCTGCTTGTGCTCGCTCCCTCTCTCTCTCTTTCTGACTAATAAAATCTTTTTTAAAAAGAATACTATAAGACGTCTGAAACTAATATAACACTGAACATTAATTATACTGGAATTAAGAAATAAAATTGAATGAATGAATGGATGGGTGGATAAATGAAAAGGCACACTACAAGAAGAAACTATAGACCAATATCCCTAATAAATATAGATGTAAAATTTATCAATAAAATACTAGCAAAATGAATTCAAAAGCACATTATAAGAATCACACACCATGATCAAGCAGGATTTATCCCTGGGATGCAAGAATGTTTCAACATAGGCAAATGAATAAATGTGGTGCACCACATTAATAGAATGAGGGATAAAAATCACATATCCTCTTAATACATGAAGAAAAAAACATTTGACAAAATACAACATATTTTCTTGATAAAAATTCTCTACAAATTGAGTATAGAGGAATATAATAAAGGCTATGAATGATAAGCCCACAGCTAACATCATACTCAATGGTGAAAGATTGAAAGTTTCTCCTCTAAGATCAGGAATTCCGTTAAGGGTCAACTTTTACCATTCCTATTCAACATACTACTGAAGTCCTAGCCAGAGCAACCAGGCAAGAAAAAGAAATAAAATTGGAAAGGAAGAAGTAAAATTGTCTTGGTTGTAAAAAACAGGACTTTATATAAATAAATATATATGTTACTAAAATCCCCACCAAAAAATTTGTTTTTCTCTGTCCGGCTTATTCCACTTTGCATAGTGTCCTCCAGTTCATCCATCTTGTCACAAATGGCAAGATTACCTTCTGTTTTATAGCTGAATACTATTCCATTATATATATTTATATACATGACATTTTTTCATCCATTCATCTATTGGTGGACAAGTGGGATTCTGTGTCTTGACCATTGTGACTAATTCTGCAGTCAACACAGGAGTGCTGATCTCATTTTCTTCAGACACATACCCAGAAGTGGGATTGCTGAACCATATGGCAGTTCTATTTTTAACTTTTTGATGACCCTCCCCATAGTGTTTTCTCTAATGTTCAATCACCAGATTTGTGGTGATTGGTTATAGTAGCCTCAGGAAACTGATGCAGGCCTCAAATCAGAGAAGCTAAACACATATTTTTATTTAAAAAACAAAACAGTGAGGGTAACGAGGCTCTGAATTGGGCTGGTGAGAACAGAGAAACATCCATAGTGTATATGAGAAAGGTAGAAGTGTGATAAAAATTGGCTTAAAAAATGCTGTGACATTGATGGAGATGAGGAACTCTTTTAGAAGGAAGACGATTTATTCTTCTGGTTTAGAAGTGACATCAGACCAGAAGGTGCTCAGAAGTGCGGCCCTCAGGGTACTAACTAAACACAGATGGGTCCTAATGTGTACTCTTTGCTTGAGTTCCTCTCTTACTTTCCTAGTTCCCTTCTAGTTGTAGGATTATCCACCTGTGTCCACCTCTAAACAATGACAGCCCTTCTGTTTGCTTTGCCAGAATCAAGTTCTGAATTTAGGCCAAAATGTATTTCGCTCCGTTCCTTCACACACAAAGTAGCTACTTGTTCCCAGGTCTCAGTGATAAGAGGCCTTTGTGATTCATTTTCCTCACTCACATCTCTGTTTCAGATGCCTACTCCCAGTTTGTAAACCCTTTGAGAAAAAGACTGTGTGTTTACATCACTTGATTCTTGGGTTTGGCAAAGTCCTTGGTATCTAGTAGAGGTTCAATGAGTGTCTTTTCTTTTGCCAAGTTTTTGATTTAGTGTGTATCTTCCTCTGGTTTAGTTTTGTTTTATCACAGATTAACATCTGAAGGTCTTCTGTTAACATAATATATAGTAAGAGAATTTTTATCTAAGGCCATAGAATTTTATATAAAAAATAGGAGAGACCATCATTACCATAAAATCTATAATCTAGCCTTTCCTACTCTACCGAAAAAAATAAATAAATAAATAAAGGCTTATGGGAATTACGTCCATAATTTTGTAAAAGAAAAAAAAATGTTCTTAAGATATTGGAGTGGTCTGGTAACAGTATTGTACCAATGTCAATGCCCTGGGTTTGATTTTGTCCTACAGTGACTATATGCCGTCATTTGGGGAAGCTGGATGAAGAGTCAGCAGCCCTCTACAGTTTTTTCAACTTCCTGTGAGTCTATAATTACTTCACAACACAAAGTTAAGAAAGAAGAAATAGGAGAACCAGTTAAATTTAAGGATTTGTGGCTCTTGAAATGAGAGTAATTTGGGCTGAAATCTGAAAAAGGAGGAGTTACCCAGGAAGTAGTAGGAGTGGGGAGACAGGCCATAGGGGAGGAGGGAGAGATTTAAGGTGGAGGTAATAGCCTGCTCAAAGAGAGTTTGAAGTGCATAAAGAAGGACATTGTGGTTGGAGCTGGCTGGCCAAGGCAGAGAGTGGCATGAGGCACCCAGGGGGACTAGGAGTAAGCACAGTTGCCTGCTTTCCTCCAGGAGCCCTCCCTGACAAAGTGGAGATGGGGAGTGTTT
Organism: Enhydra lutris kenyoni; assembly: GCF_002288905.1. Classification (NCBI taxonomy): domain Eukaryota; kingdom Metazoa; phylum Chordata; class Mammalia; order Carnivora; family Mustelidae; genus Enhydra; species Enhydra lutris. The sequence continues at coordinate 16,171,854 of NW_019154124.1, read as the reverse complement.
GAATCTGAGGACCAGATCCTAAGCTATGTTGACATCCCCCACCTCAGACCCCAGCAGCATGCTGTAAGGAGAAATCTAATGCACATGGGGAGGCCACAAGACTTGACTCAGCAGAGCCTCCAGCCCACAGCCAGCATTGAGGGCCAGATGTGAGTAGGGATCTCAGACATCCAGCCCAGTCAAGTCTTCAGATGCAGACCCAGCCAGCATCTGACCCCCATCATGAGACGAGACCCACCTCGCTGAGCCCAGTCAATTCAGAGAACTGTAAGGGGTGGTAAAAACCATTGTTTTGGTTCACCTGGGTGCCTCGGTCAATTAAGCATCCGACTTTTGATCTTAGCTCAGGTCTTGATCTCAGGGTTGTGAGCTCAAGCCCTGCATTGGGCTCCACCCTGGGTGTGGAGCCTACTTTAAAAAAACAAAAAACAGGGGCGCCTGGGTGGCTCAGTGGGTTAAAGCCTCTGCCTTCAAGCTCGGGTCATGATCTCAGGGTCCTGGGATCGAGCCCCACATCGGGCTCTCTGCTCAGCGGGGAACCTACTTCCCCCTCTCTCTCTGCCTGCTTCTCTGACTCCTTGTGATCTCTGTCTCTGTCAAATAAATAAATAAAATCTTTAAAAAAAAAACAAAAAAAAATCCAAAAGAATCCAAAAAAACATTGTTTTAAGCTAATTGATAGCTAATAAGTAGTAACTCTTCCAGAGCCTATGAAGGATTTTCACTTATTTTAACTCTCTCGATCTTCAAAAGCATCCCTCTAGCCTACAGTGTCTTGGTGGGCACCTCATTCACCCGTGGGAACCAACACCTGGAGCAATACTTGGCCCATTGAAAGTCCTCAATAAAAGTATAGGTTAAATGCAAAAAAAAAAAAAAAAAAAAAAAAGTTGCTCTTTAAAAAGATTAAACAAAAGATTTTCAGGGAACACCTTCTGCACTTGTAGTCCTTTGCTCCAATTGGAATGGCTAACACCAAGGTTAAAGACCTCTGCCCTTGGAGCCTGAAAAAATCAGAATAGCAGAGAGAAAAGCAGGAATGTTTCCAGATATGTGCAAAAGGCAAAGGTACATGATGAAATATTTTTACCTGGACTCTTTCAAAAGAGCCAGTTTGGGTCATAAGGAAAAGTGACCTTGGAGCTGAAAACTAATATTTTCGCTTCTCCACTGGGCAGCTACACAGAAATGTTTTCTCTCTTATTGATCGTCGTCTAGTGTATGGAGAAGCTCCTAGTCTCTCCAGTCAGAAAAACGTGGGCTTCTCTTTCAGCTGTCGGTTTGTATGGTTCTTAGGCAAGTTACTTATTTTTCTCTAAGGCTTTATTTCCTCATTGGCAATTAAGGTATTTCAACAGCTCCTTGTTGGATTATTTGGTAATAAACTATTACAATAAGGGATTTAGGACAATACCTAATATCTAGAAATTTCTCAGTAAACAGAAAAATAATGTTGGCTGCCTTCACTTCATATTTATCTTGCCCTTCAAGGCTACCAGTTCTCTTGTGTGAAAAGGAAGTTATGTTTTGTATTTCTTCCTTTTGACAATTACCTCAAGTGCCTTCTGGACTGGATGCTGGGCGCACACAGTGTAGGAGACAAGAAATTAGGTTAGTCATCTGTATTGGTGCCACGAGGCAAGACTTCTTGGAAAATCAAGTAGAGAGCGATCGCTTCTCTGGGAGTGGTTTGAGTGTTAGAAAACTTCCTGGAGAATCCAGTAGGTACCTGTCAGGTGGACAGTAGGGAGAGGGTGTGGACACAGAGAACAGTGGAGAACAGCCCAGAAGCCTGGAATAGGAAGTGAGTTTGGGTGGTCAATTTCCTGTGTTGTGTGTTGGGAGGAGCAAGTGACTCATCCCACCATCCCTTTGGTGGGATGAGTCTGGGAAGTAAGGTAGGAACCAGGCCCAAAAGGCCTGCTGTGCTGGGATAGATGGATTTGTATTCTTGCTGTGGTCTATTTGAAATAGTGAGAGTATTAAGATACGCCTTCTTTTATAAGGTCCACATTCTGACACAGGTGCAGTGAGCTATCATAAAATGAACCACATCTTAACCTTTTGACTTCCATTATAAAGGTGAAAATATATACCTTACAACTTCCATAAGTGAGGGAGGAAAAGAACACACTTTAAAAACCTACCCCAGAGGCACCTGGGTGGCTCAGTGGGTTAATGCCTCTGCCTTCAGCTTGGGTCAGGATCCCAGGGTCCTGGAATTGAGCCCCACATTGAGTTCTGTGCTCAGCAGGGAGCCTGCTTCCGTTTCTCTCTCTCTACCTGCCTCTCTGCCTACTTGTGATCTCTGTTTAATAAATCGGTAAAATCTTTTTAAAATTTTTTTAAAAACACAAAAAACATACCCCACATCTCCCAAGCACATGGCCAATGTGCAAGAGAGCAGCTCTGTCCATAACATTTCATTCCCCAGCATTGAGGAGGCACAACTCCTAGCATCTTAGGCAGGAAATCACACTATTCCATCTGAGGAGGAGGGAAAAGGGCACGGTAAGAGTAGGAGTCAAAAGGAGTCAAAAGAGTCAAAAGGACTCTTTTTAGTCAAAAGAGAAAGCTAAAACAGTATTATCAAGGTCAGGACTCTAATATTTTATTTCTATAATCAAACCAGTTTTCAGCTGAGGCTTCCCTATTCAATCAGAATTGGAAAGTGACAAATTCTTTCATTTCCAAAAAAGTTCATTGTCCGTCTTCAATTCTCTTAGGCAAAACATGTCTATCAGTGTGGGCATTGACCCCACAACTCCCACCCTTTAGAGTTTAAATAGATGACTCACCTGGGATTTATCAGTGGATTTTCTACATCACTTTGGGAAAGTGCCAGCTCCAGCCAAGTTAGGGCTCAGACTGTCTGAGTCATTTGTAAAAGTGCATGGCTATAATAATCTACTCCCATAAACTAAAAAATGGTATAAAAGTCTTTGGGATCTGACATATTCCCAGTCTGGAACATACAGACAAAACCTGGAGAAAAGTTATCAGGTTAAAAGGAGAAACTACTTGAGGGTTTCTTCTATGAGAACAAATACTTAAAAGGATGGTTAAGAATGTTGGATGATGCGGTGTTTCACAGCACTTAGCATACATGAAAGTCTTTTGCATATACTTTAATTCTGAAAACAAGTTTTTGAATAGCTGAATTTTCTGTTATGGGTTATTATTGGCTATTAACAGATGAAATTAAATTTCAGATACCATTTAAAGTCTCAAAATTTGCATTTCCACCAGAAGAGTTACTTTAGACAACAATTTTATCTATTAGCATTGCATATCAAGGCCAACGTCATAAGTGAGCTATGCAAATTCTCTGCACCAAAACTCCCATATATTTTGTACATCTCTTTATTTTAGATTTCACCCTGTATTTTAATCACTTGCTGCTGCTTCACTCTGTTTTTGGTTATTTTTGCATACCTGAGGGCTGGGTCTCTAACTTCTTGTCTTTATGTCTTTGCTGGGCTTAATGCCATGTCTTGACACAGTCGATGACCACTTTAGAAGTATTGCATGAACCATGATAGTCATAGTCAGGAAATGGCAGAGTTCAAATATCTTTATCCAGTTTCCAGAGACTTCCACCTTAAGACATGTGCCAAATATCTTCCCTTTGCTCTTCCCTGTTTACTCTCCACCTTCTCTCCACACTGCTCTCTGCCCTGGGAGATCCACTTCTGTGGGTTTAGCTGAAGGGGAGCCTGGGAGCAGCTGGAGGGGCCAACTGCCTTTCTCAAAGCAGTTTTCCTTGTCTGACACTTATTGTGGGTTCTGGCAACTGCTATTTTCCCTATCATGCCAACCTAGGGAAAGCACTGGTTTCCCCATTTTTGTGACCCCAATGTCTCCCCTATCCGTTATGATATATCCCCTACACCCTATGTTCTGCCCATATCTTTGTTACTGGTTCCTTCATTAAATCCTCCTTGAATGTCCTAATTTGAGCATACCATCCTTCTCCTGCTGAGACTTGGACCGATAAAGGACAGTTTGTATTATTGCAAAAAGGACCTACCATTCTTGACCAGTATAACGATTGCTTTCTAAAATCCATCTCGATAACCTCTGTAAGTCTAAATTCCTCCTTCATTTTTAGTGTGTAAAATCTCACAGTGTATAAAACCTCTCCTGAACCCCACTGCATCCTTACCTGTGTCTCAGCTCAGCTAAATGAAGATCACACCTTCTTTCTTCCAGAGCTCCACTCTTCACCCCCAGCTGTTCTTGCATGGCGTCCCCACTCTTGGAACTCTGAGAATACTTTTCTTAGAAGTAGCTTTACATATATGGCTAAAGAGAGCATGGATATTATGTTTTCATTGGGTATTGGGGGAGGCGGTGGGGGAGGAAACACAGGTAAACAAAGCTGAATGATTTGTTTACTACTGAAATTCTCTGTCTGCCCTGTGCCTTGTGATCCTCTGAGAGGGGGGTGTGGTAAGCAGCATTTCTCAAACTCATTTGACCAATGGAAACTTGTTATCTAGGGGACCTTTGTTACCTACTTAGTACTTGCTGGCAATCCTCAGTTCACAGTTTGGAAAACTTGGCTCTAGGGGGATACTTCTAACTCTATCCCTCTCTCCCTCCATAAATATGTATTGAATAAATGAACACATATTGACAAAATTGGTCAAAGCTCTAAAATAAAGAAGTGAAAGACAGGGTTCTGCAACCCTTCCCCCCCCCTTTTTTTCCCCAAAGATTTTATTTATTTATTTGAGAAAGAGAGTGAGGGGAAAGGGGTGGGGACATGGGGGGGCCCTATGGGTCTTACCCAAGGAGGGGGTGAGGGGCTGGCTGGACCCTAAGACTTGATCCCAAGACTCAGGGATTGATCTCAGGACCCTGGGATAATGACCGGAGCCAAAGGCAGACCCTTAACCTACTGAGCCATCCAGGCACCTTGAGAGCTCCTTCCTTTTAAACCCATGGTATCTACTGTGTCAGGATCTTCTAAATAGGTATGAGCTGGGAGGTGGCCAGCACTTCCCTGCACGATCTAGTTTGAGGTACTGATTGATGGTACCTGGCTATTGATCCAGAGGTCTTCTTCAAGACTTTAAGCGTAGATTAATTGCAGATGCAGTTTTCCTCTGAGCTTTCTGCCTTGATCCTGAACTAGCAAAGGGTGGAAAAAGGGGTGGACAAGAAGGAGTAGGATTTATCAGGTACTTGCAACGTACCAGCTACTATTTTTGGATTATCTCCTTTCCTGGAGAAGCACACAGTCTAGGAAGCTCACAGGAAGGAAAAAATGTAAAAATAAGTATAACGAATGCAGTCTAACATAACGCAAAACATAGCATAAGGCTGTATGAATGAAGAGCTCATACCCTGGTTTCTTTAACATTGCCTCATTATTCTGCTATGTCAGCATCCATAATTATTGGCATTTGACTCCCTATTTTATTGTGGCATACGCTTGAGGCCAGACTGAGATAGTGTCCACCTACTCTCATGTCTTATGTAGAAAAATATGCAGATTTTTGTAAATGACATAGTGGAGTGGATGTTACTATGAGGGTGCAGGGAGGACATGAGCAGATAAGTTCGAGAAATCTTTTTAGTGAATACTTCACATCCCTTCTTCTATCGATGAACAATTACAAATACTGGCTAATTTGATTTTAGGATTTTCTTTCTTTGCCGGTGCATTTTATTAAAGAAAACAGATTTAGAAAATCAGGCAGCATGTTCAAGGAAGATGGATAAGATGTATTTTTTCCTATTCCTCCTGCTGAGTCCAACTAGGAACACTGAACTTTATATGTAAAATAAACATAAGAAGACTCTGAAAAAGGCAAACCAGATAAGGACATTTGAGACCAAAGAATGACATGGTAGTGAATTTCCTACTTTCCTTTTTTTTTTTTTTGTTTTTTTTTTTTTTTTGCTTTGTTTCATTCTTGCCCCATATGTCCCTGGCTTGGAGCAGAAGAATGTGAAATGCCAGTGTGCACAGACAAAAAGGAGCCCCAGCAAAAGCCTGTTCTCTTCGGCCAAAGGACCAGGAAAGGGGCAACCTAGTAAGACAGAAAATGTTTAGACAGTAGCTACTGTACTCTAGCCAAACAGCATAGGAAAAAACTTGTGATATCACTCAGAGCCACACCTAAAAAAGCGAAGTTGCAAGCCTCAGCTTCCATACTTGCTAGGCTATAAGAAGGCACCCCGACCTGACTGTCTGCCTCCAGCCATGTCAGGGAAGACTAAATAGGAAGCTGACTTTTCATCCTCACCTGATAGAAGTGAAGCACTCTCTTCCCTTTCCCTCCTGGGTGGTATCAGAAGGGGTCCAGGAAGGGTTAGGACTTTTACCACCGCAAACTAGTCCCAAGGCCACCTCGCCATCCTCCTCACTCCCACCCTCATCCGTACGCCCCCACTCACCCTCCATGGTGCCAACGGAGACCATCTGGAGAACTCTAACAATGCACTTCTTCTCCCCCCAGCCAGGAAGTTAGCAGAGGAGGCCTAGTAGGAAGCCAGGACTCGACCAGTGCCCAGCCATCACAAGGAAACCCCCTCCCACTTCATGTGTGAATAGAGCCCAAGCAGAGAGCCTGGACTTCTCTCCCCACTTACAGGAATGAGGAAGGAATGATACCCCCTTTCTGCTGAAACAATGTCTAAAAATCAAGGAAAGCAGAAGGCTTAAGTAAAATCTAGAATTTCATAATATCATACCTCCAATGTCAATGTTTCAGTTGAGTCACACTCAACAGACCATAAACTGGGAAGGTCTCAAACTGAACATGGTAAATTATTGTACCTTCTATTCCATTTTGCTGTGAACTTAAGCTGCTTTAAAAAGAAAGACAAAAAAGAAAACTAAATATAAAGAAAAACATTATGAACAGCAAGGGAAAAATGACACATCATTTTAGGGAAAAATAATCTGAATCATACTGGATCTCTCATAAGAAACTATTTTTCAAATGCTGATAGAAAAGCACCCTCAACCCAGAATCCCGTATTCAGTGAAATTATCCTTTAGGAATGAAGGAAAATGAAGACATTTTAATTGAAGGAAACCTAAGGAAATAGCTCACCTAGCCCAACTACCCTAAAAGAAGAGCTAAAAGAAGTCCTCTAAACAGAAGATAAATGATAAAAAGGAGCTTGAAATATTGGGAAGAAAGAATGTGGTAAGCAAAAATATTGCTAATATAATAACCTGTCTGTCTCCTATTGTGTTTTCTAAATGCTTTTGCTGGTTGAAGAAAGAAATGTACTAAAAAATTATCACACAGCCTGGTATTGTTTTAAATGTAAGTAGAGGAAATATATAAGACCATCAGGTTATCAATAGGAAAGAGTAAATGACTGTAATGGAAATGACATTTCTACATTTCACTCGGGCAAATAAAATGCAGCAACAGTAGACTGTGGTAAGTTATTCATATGTGCTGTATGATACTTAGAACCACACAAAATGGGAGTTTAAAAAATGTAACCCACAATTTCTTCCAGAAAATAGAAGTGGAGGGAATGCTTCCCAATTCATGTTATGAAGCTAGTATTGCCTTGATACTAAAACCAAAAACAGACAGATGGAAGGAAGGGAAGGAAGGAAGGAGGGAAGGAGGGAGGAAGGAAAACTATACACCAATATTTCTTATGAATTTTGACAACAAAATACAATGTATTACTACTGGGGAGGTAGAGGAGATCTCTCTCTGTTATTCTTACAATTGCATATGGCCTCTAAGTATCTCAAAATAAAAAGTTTTTAAAAACCAGAGCAAAGGAATGAGTGAATACAATTTAGATTCCATCTGATATTATTAGCAGAGTTCCAAAATTGATTTACACATGACGGCAAGTTCATTTTGCTTCGATAGGATTTCTGAACATTTTACAATACCCTTTCAATGGTTGAAGAAGCCTTAGGATGCCACCATTTTAAGGCTAGGAAAGAGTGTAGTGAGTAAGTGAAAACTAATATCAAATGCAAACTTGATGTTACTGTTCCTTTTCATTATATTATTTATGGACACTTCAATATTAGCAAATATCTGAATCTGTAGCAAAGTAAAGTGCAATCTTTTGAAAAGGTACGGTTTTGTAATAACCTTAGGAGTAAGTCAACATAAATGACCTAAAGCATAGTAACCCTCTTTCATGCTTATTCATTTCATCTCTAACCTTGACACCCTGCAGCCATTCCTGTCCACCTAATCATTCCCTTAACCCTCACAGAGCACAAGAATTCCATTAGGCAATGTGACCTTGGAACTCTCAATATGTGCCATTACTCTGTGCTGACAGAAATGATATGACACTGTGATTCATAGCAAACTCTTCCCAACTGCTTCTTGAAGGTCCATCATGGTACTTCTGTAAGTCCTCCCTGGTTTGAGAGGGTGTAAAGAAGAATTCACTGGGAAAGAAAGAGTTGAATTGGAACCAATCCCATCTTCTTCATCCTACGAATACCTTCCAATGTGAGCCAAATAAGTTAGGGGAATTTTACAATGAACAAAAGAAGACTGAGAACAAAAGCAAAAATTTTTAAGGAGAAGGCTAGGTCAGAAATGGAGAGGGATTTTTGTTTTGTTTTTCAAGCAATGAAAAGGTTTTGAAAAAAGAATTTTGGAGAAAAGTGCTAGATGTAGCATAGTTTGGAGAAAGTAAAGGCAGGGGCAATCAGTCTATGAACTCTGAGAAGATGGAAAAGTTAACAGAGGTTGAAAAGTCCTGGTGGTAGACAGTTTGGGAAAAGTGCTGTTAAGTGTGACCACGTGCAAATACAGTAGTTGAAGATAGTATCTAACCATCTTCAGAGATGAAAAGTCAGGGTTGTTCACCACAAATACAGTATAGTGAGGGAAAGACCAAAAAGCATATTATGGTCAAGCTCAAGGTCAACTGGAGAAGGAGCTGAGTCCATCATAGTCTCTTCAGAGAAAACCTCTATACATTAATTTGTATTTAAATATAAAATAAAAATATTATATTATTGTATTATATAAATATTACATATTATCATATTACATATATATTTTAACATGTTAGTAGATGGCATTTGTTCTTCCTTTTGTCTCTTAGAGGAAACTGTTTTTTTTTTAATTTTTTTATGCTATGGCTTAAAATATTGATATATTCAATACACATTTTTTTTTAAAGATTTTTATTTATTTGACAGACAGAGATCACAAGTAGGCAGAGAGACAGGGAGAGAGAGAGGAGGAAGCAGGGCCCCTGCCAAGCAGAGAGCCCAACTCGGGGCTCAATCCCAGGACGCCAGGATCATGACCTGAGCTGAAGGCAGAGGCTTTAACACACTGAGCCACCCAGGTGCCCCTAATACACATTTAATGAGCCTTCTAGTGCTGTGGAGACTAGAACTATAGGTAGGCATAGCCTCTGACTGACAGTCGTCTTCCCCAGGGATACTGAACAGGGCAGCTGGAGTCACATGGCCAGGGTTGGAGTCCTAATGCCACTGTGTCGGAGCCACGTGGAAATTCACCTACTCTTCAGCAATCCTAATTTCTAACGTTTAAATCAAAAATAGCTTCTCCCTTGTTGACCTTAAACATGATTCTTGTTTTGATAATCGAACGAGATAATATATGTGTGTGATAGGCTCTGTTCTCTGTAAGGCACTATATATTTCTGCATGATTTATGCACTGGTTTATTCTCAGTCCATGGAAGGGCAGGAACCATGCCCTGTTTTCTTTATAACCTCAAACCGCAGCACAGAGTCTGGCACATTTTAAGTGTGGGCAGCAAATGTTGGCTAGCTAAGTGAATCATCTTTAGGGGCATGTGTCTTACATACTACTGAGGTGACAATAAATAACAAGGTTAATAAATCTGTGAGTTGCATAGTATACTAGATGTGATAAATGTTGATTTGAATCTCTGAATCAAAATAGAGTGATGGGAACTGAGAGTCCCAAAGATATGGAATGCAGTTTTTAAAGGGGACATCCACGGTTGGTCTCACTGAAAAGGTGGTGATTGGGAAGAGACTTGGAGGAGGTGAGGGTTTTAGTTATGTGAATATTTGGGGGAAGAAAATTGGGGCAGAGGAAATACCTAGTTCCTCAGTTGGTGGAACTCTGCCTCTCTTGTTTGAGGAACATGGAAGAAGCCAGTGTGGTTGGGGTGGAGGGAGGTGGGGAGAGGAACAGAAACTGAGGTCAGAGAGACCACAGAGAAGTTGAGCCTTTGCAGGCCTGGCTCTGAGTGCATTGGAGGCCCCTGGGGAATTGGGAGAAGAAGAGCAACATGATCTGACTTATTTCAAAAGAATCACTGGAGCTGTTGCTTTGAGAACGGACAAACGCAGAAAAGGAGGCAACAACAGTAGCAGAGAGATTGTTAAGGAGCTATTGTATAGTGGCTCCTGGGCAGTACAGTCAGTTAAGCAGCTGTCTTTGGCTCTGGTCATGATCTTGGGGACCTGAGATAGAGCCCTGCATGAAGCTCCCTGCTGAGTGGGGAGTCTGCTTTTTCCTCTTCCTCTGCCCTTCCCCCCACTTGTGCGCATCCTCTCCCTCTTTGTCTGTCTCTGTCTCAAATGAATAAAATTGT
>NW_019154124.1:16072281-16161279 GCF_002288905.1 Enhydra lutris kenyoni | reverse complement strand
GAAAGAAAGAAAGAAAGAAAGAAAGAAAGAAAGAAAGAAAGAAAGAAAGAAACCATTGTAGTAATTCAGGTGAGAGATGATAGTGTCTGTACCATGGTGGTATAACTGGAGAAAGAGAAGTGGTGAGATTATGGAAATATTTTGAAGGTAGAGCCCATAGGATTTCCTGACCCACTGAGTATGGATTGTGGAAGACAGATGAACATGCAAAATGACTCCAAGGTTTTTTGCTGAGCAGCTGGGAGACTGGAGCTGCCAACTGAGAAGGAGGCTGTTGGAGGGGACAGCTTGGAGAAAAGATCTGAGTCAAGGTTGGGCACAGTAGACATCCCAATAGAGATGTCAAAGATATAGTCATATATATGAGTCAGGAATCCAGAAAGGAGGTCTAGGCTAGACCTCTAGGCTAGAAATAATAATTTAGAAATTCTTGGATACAGATGGTATTTAAAGCCGTGAGACTGGCTGAAATTACAGAGGGAGTGAGAATAGACAGAGAAGTCCAAGGAGGGAGTCTCGGAGCTCTCCAGTGGTAGTATAAAAGTTGAAAGAAGAGGAAGACAGTGGCGCCTGGGTGGCTCAGTCGGTTGAGCGGCCAGCTCTTGGTTTCAGCGCAAGTCATGATCTCAGGGTTGTGAGATCAAGCCTCCCCCCACCCCCGCCCCCACCTCGTGCTCTGCACTCAGTGGGGAGTTTGCCCCAGACTCTCTTCCCTCTCCCTGTGGCTTGCTCACGTGCTCTCTTTCGCTCTCTCAAATAAATAAATAGAATCTTAAAAAAAAAAAAAAAAGAGGAAGACAAAGTAGACTGAGAAAGAGTGACCAATAAAGCATTACAAAACCCAAGTAATGTGTGGTGTCCTGGAATCCAAGTGAAGAAAACGTGTTATGGAAAAGAGAATGATGAACTTGTCAATTGTTTAAATTTGTGAAATAAGATAAAGACAAAGAATTGACCTTTGGGTTTAGCAATATAGAGTTTATCAGTGTTCCTTAAAAGAGCAATTTTAGTGGTGCAAAAGAGTCAAACTTCTTAGAAGAGTGGGTTTAAGGGAAAACAGAGGCAGGAAATGAAGACAGTGATAGAAATAATTTTAAGATGTCTAGCTGCACAGAGAGGGAGATAATCCATAAGAGACTCTTAATCATAGGAAACAAACTGAGGGTTGCTGGAGGAGGGAGTGGAGGAATGGGGTAATTGGGTGCTGGACATTAGGGAGGGCACGTGATGTAATGAGCACTGGGTATTATATAAGACTGATGAATCACTGACCTCTACCTCTGAAACAAATAATACACTATATGTTAATTAATTGAATGTATATTTTTAAAAAAGAAATCTAGTTGCAGAGAGAAAGAGAGAAATGGGATGGTAATTGGCAGGAGAAGTAGGGTCAAGAGAGTTTTTTGTTTTTTGTTTTTTAAGATGGAAAAAATAACAGCATTCTATGTACCAACAAGAAGAATCCAGCTAGGATGGGAAAGTTGATGCAACAGGAAGAAAATCATTCTTCGGAGGATGGGATCTATAGTATAAAACTACAACCATCAGACCTGGTGGCAAGTAGGGGCATGGACTTTGTTTCATGGTGGGACCATCCAGATGGTTTTGTGCTTTTTCTTTGGCCGTGTTCTTCAGCACAGTGTAGCCTTGCAGTAGTTGGATCATTTAAATTAGTCAGAGTCGTGGTTTTACCGAGTGAGAGCGATACAAAGAGAGGACAAGGGAGTTGCAGATGTTTACAAGATGGGTTATGAAGGAAGAGAGTACATCAAGGAAGTCAGGAACAGTAAAAAGGTGGTGCGATCAATGGATTGGAGGATGCATGTGTTTAACCATCTGGTACATTTGACACATCTTCACTACTCCCACTTCCCTGCCCTTGTTAAAACGGTGGCTAAGAACACTGTCTGGATTAGAGTTCTGGCTGTCAGTTATAAGATCTCAATTCTGTTCCACTTTAATTTTGTTTAGCCCTGCCCAAAACACATTGACTCAATTGCTGTGGTTTCTTTGCAAAGGTCTTGATATCCAGTAAGGTGAATCCCAAATCATTTTTCAACATAAAGGCAAAATACATTTTCAGGAAAAAAAGAAGTGAGAAAATTCACTACTAATTAAAGGAAATACAAGAGTGTTCTTCAGGTAGAAGGAAAATGACCCAAGATAGTGACTTTGAGGTGTAGGCAGAAGTAAAGAGCAAGAAAAGGACAAAAACAAAGATAAATATAAGTGAACATTGACTCTATAAAGCAGTAACATTCTCATTAAGAGCTGTAAATAGAGAAAATCAAAGTATATGACAACGATGGTGTTCAAGTCAGAGATAGATGAATGAGGTTTGAGAGTCCTAAGATATTTGCATTGTTGTAAAAGAGAAGAAGGTAGCAATAGTTGAAGATACCTGTCATAATCTTCAGAAAGGGGTTAACTATTGAAGAGATAAGAGAATACATACTTAATAAGCTAAGAGAAAGGAAGCCAAAATAATAAAAATATTCAGTAAATCCAAAAGAAGGTAAAAATTAAGATCAAAGAAGAAAGACAAAATGAATGGAACAAATGGAAAAAGTAAGATAACAGAGTGGTGGTAAGACAACTCTCTAAAAGTGAGAACAAAGGAGAAGTATTTCAAAATCCTACCCCAAAGAGAAAATTAAGATTTCTTATAGCCTGAATACCATCAAGAAATCCAGCTTACCACAGTGGCTTAAATCTGGGCTTTGAATGAGTGACTAACTGCATGGATGTACAAGTAGGGTTGTTTCATTATTATCAAATAAATATTAAAGGAGCCCTTGGAATTGGCCTTAACACAGGCAAACACAGAAACACAGTCATGTCAGCATGGCTCCTCTCTCCACGAACACCCACTTGTCCTAGATTCTCACTTCCGTTCTGAAACGCAGAAAACCCATGATAAGCACTTTTTCAGGGACCACTTTGTGAGTTGACTCAGACAGACAGGCAAGCACATCTCGGAACTAGGAGCCTTTGTTTGCTTATTTTTTGGTTTTAGTTCAACAGATTGCTAACCGCTTCCTGTACCTGCCCTTTTATTCCCCCAAGATTTCTTGCATAGAAACCAAAGAGGCTATTATCCCTATAGTCTACTGACTTTTATAATGTCCTCCAGCTACCATCCAACCTTCATTCAAACTAAAGAATTCCAATGGCTTTCGTCCCTCTGGGGACGAAATCCTGTCCTTAAAAGAGGGATATGACTACCTGTTAGGACTCCTGAAGAGCGGGACTTCTGGTTGATCCGAAAAAGAATCCTCATGGTGATGGTAGACTGGATGAAGAAGAATAGCTATTCTGAGGAAAAAGTACTAAAGTAAATTCATTTCTGTCACCTAATTCGAGAATATGTCATAGTTTCAGTCAACCCCTAGAATGTTCTTCCAGGCACAGGTGGCCAAGCTCCAGATTAACAGGCAGAGCAGGATGGAGAGGAGTGACCCGTATAAGAGTGAGCATCAGAGCGGCTCCCTCCTCCTTCTTCCTCATCAGCCTCTTCTGATCTTTGAGCCATAATACTTGTTTATTAGGTGCTTCCTATGTACTGGGCACTTTTGTGTTTAATCCTAATAACACTCCTATCTTATGGATTCAGCCACTGAATTGATGAAATAAACTACCCAGATTAAATAAACTGCCCAAGGCCAGACAGCTAGTAAATGGCAGAGGGGAAGTTCATAGCGGGGTCTACCCAAAAACATGAGTTCCTGTGATACCTTGCTCTGCTTTAAGGTTCTCTGGGAACCCAACAAAGTCATGGGATGACTTTCATACTAATAAGGCACCATGGAAGGAAGGTAATGTTGCTACCTGATCAGGAGGAAGGAAGGGCATATTTGTTGAGTATATACTATGTTTTAAGCATAATACTAGGTGTTTGCCTTCCTGATTCATTTATTCCTTGCAGTAACCTGGAATGGGAGTTGTTATCCTCATGCTGTTTATGAGGAGACTGAGGCCCAGAGAAGTGAGCAAAGTGTCCACGGTCACATAGCTTACAAGATGTGAAGCTCTAGGTTTGAATCCCACTGGCTTCAAAGCCTTCATAATGTTTTGCTTTCTTTTCAGAGACGTGTCCAGAAGTTAATCAGAAGGGATGGGAAGGTCATACAGGGGACTCAAGCAGGCGCGAGGGGCAGAGACCATGTAATATAGGGAGAAGTCTGAGATCAGAGTAGGGAGGCAGGGGAGGACACTGGAGACTGGATTCTCCACCCGCTGATACAGCCTCAGGCAAGACTCAGCCTCGCCTGTGTCCATTTATTCTTGTAAAAAAAAAAAGGGGGGGGGGAAGAAAAAGAAAAAAAGCGGGTTTTAATTAGGTGATCTCTACCAGCCTTTCCAGCCCTAAAGTTCTGTGTCTCTAAGGACTCAGAGGGCACCAACAGCGTTTCTCTTCTCCCAGGATCTGTTGATTCTGGGTCGTCCCGGAGATGGTGGGGCTCTGGGCCCCCAGCACCAGACCTGAGGACGCGTTAAGTAGAAGGCAGGTCTGGGGCGCCCTCCTCGGCTCCCCTATGATTGTTGAGGGTCCGGAAACAGCACCCCACCCCGCACGGGTGTAAAAAGAAAACTGAGCCCCGAGAGAAAGTGACAGTCACTTCTGGGGGCTCGGGTGGCCCGCCCGGCGAGGCTCTCCCAGCACCGAGCACCGGGAACACCAGGCTGGCGGTTCGCCCGGGGGGGGGGGGGGGGGGGGGGGGGGGGGGGCGGCGGCGAGGGCCCCCGCGGAGAGAGCCCGGCGGGTGGCTGCCCCGGAGGCCGACGCTCGGGCCGGGCGACAGCGGGAGGCGTCGCTGGGGCGCGGCGCGCCTAGGGGGCGGGGGCGAAGCTTCCGCGAGCAAAGTCCAAGCCCCACGGCCGCAGCGCTCCGCGCGCCCGGCGGCTCGGACAGAGAGCGCGAGGTCCGAGGTGAGTCAGGCCAGGCGCTCTGGGCCACGGCGGGAAACCCGGGGCCGCCGCGCGCGAGACCCGGACAGCGGGGCCTCCGCGCGGCGCCCCTCCGGCGCGCGACCGTGTGGCCGGCTCGCACGCCTCGGTGGCGGGCTGTGGGGAAGCTGGTTGTACCCTCGAGCTGTGCGGGGGGCGCCGGGAGCTGAGGCTGTTGATTTCTCCCCAGGTCGAGATGGATCTTGAGGCGGGAAGGAACGGAACCGTCCCACGGCCCGGGAGAGCGGAGGGCGACTTTGAACTGAGCCCCAGCAGGTACCTCCCTGGCGGCCGCCGCTTTCCTTACACGCGCATCAGCAGGGCCCCATTCGGCTTCGGAAAGTGGAGCAATCTGTGGATGCTTTTGTGTCGGGGGCTTCTCTGCAAGGGTCTTGTCTAAGGTTCTGACTTTCCTCAAGGAGTGCCACGGAGGCTCCTTTTGGAGCAGGCTTAGGAAGAGGCCGCCTTTAAAAGTGCCGCTTCCCCACTTTGTGCGGGGTGACTCGATGAATACCAGTGCCGGGTAACATTCCCTGCATGATATAACTCAAAATCTTTACAGATAACTTTCATAAACATCATCCGAGTTTGCTTGCCCTAGAGCATCAGACACCGACTGTGGATGGTCGCGCTTCTTGAACAGGACCCGTGAGGCAAGAGAGCGACAGCAGCAACAGCAACAAAAACCCTCCTCCCCCTGTGAATTCCTCTTCCGCCAGGGTTATCGCCTCCCCCTACCCCTCTCTCAGCACCTCGAAGGTTCGCGTTTCTCCCGCCCGGGCAGTGAGGTGGGGAGGGGGACTGTGGGCAGCCTCATTCTTCCAAAATCAGTGTTTGTTCAGAGGCAAGGGGGCAAGCCTCAGCCCTTCATTTGCTTGCTGGTTCTCTGAGTCTGACTGGCTCTTCGAGGCCCTCGTTAAGTGTACTGCATAGGCCTTAGTAGGGGCAGAAATGACCAGTCAGTGGTGTGTTGTCTTTGTTTCCTCTTTCAGTGGAGGAATCGTGAATCATTTTCACCTTTAGCCTCAAATAGTTTCTGAGGCGGTTATGGTCTCTGAGTTCATGCCAGCCCACCCAGGACTGATTGACCTGTGTCATCAAGTAATCACCCAGAGGGACAAATTTATCAGGTTGTGTAGTGTGTCCTCAAGCTGCAAGGAGCCTGATTAGCCAACTGAAAATATGCCTCCCTGATGTTTAAAGAATCATTTTAGTCTGTTAACTTCTTCCTACAGTGATACTGCTCTGTTCATTCTAACCACCATGGTATTCATTCATAGAAAATTTAGTTTGCCAAAGAGAATTAGAAAACAGATGGATGGTATTATTTCTACCAAGGGGAAAAAAATGTGGTTTTCATCAGCTGGCAATATAGGCTGGGATTGACTGTGAATCTATAAATAGATGGCATTTTTATGAAGGCTATTTATGTACTGCACTGGCTGAACATTTGATGAGTGCACAAAGGAGCTGTCCCTGCAAAAGATGCAGTAATCCCCAGAACTCAAGGGAGTTCTCAGAAATGAAGTTCACAGCCTTGTATTGGAAACACAAGAAAACAATTCAGAATAGAAATACAGAAAGTTAATAGTAAGTTAAGATTGTGAGATTAGGAAAGTACATGTTGAGACTAATTTTTATTAAAAAAAAATCAGATCAAAGCTTATTCATTCCAAGGAAGTCAAGCTCCTTCCAGTTATTTAGGGCAAATGGCAAGTCATATGCTAGTTCCAATCATCCTGCTATATTGCCTATGGCACCTTCTTTTGAACAGATTTAGTGGCAGATGTCTGTCTGATTTTAACAAGTGTTCTAAATAATTTGGGATCAAGTTTTATGAGCAAAATTTATCACCTACCTAAATTAAATAATTAAATTAAGCTAAATAAAAGCATTTCAATTTTAAAATTCTCTATCCTTGTGGAGTTTGCATTATTGTTGGGAGGACAGACATAAAGAATACTTGTGCAAAATAAGAAAGCTACAGCAATTAAAAGGTAATGAATGCTATGGAAAATGGTTAATCAAGGCTAGGGAATTGGGGAGGGCAAGGAGGAAGTAATTTGCAGTTTTAAATAGGGCGGTTAAGATAGGTCTTATTGGGAAGGCAGTATTTGAGGAAAGACCGGAAGGTGGTGTGTGGGTGTCTGAGGGGACAGCATTCCTGGCAGAGGTATCTGACAATATAAAGATCCTGCTGTGAAGATGTGTTTGGTGTGTTCAGAGGACAACAGCAGAGAGGCCAGTGTGGCTTGAAGCAAAGCAAATAGGAATAGGAGTAAGATATCTGGTGAGAAGATGCCTTGGTGGCTCAGATGGTTAAGCAGCTGCCTTTGGCTTAAGTCATGATCTCAGGGTCCTGGGATCGGGTCCCACAATCAGGCTCCTGGCTTAGTGGGGAGTCTGCTTCTCCCTCTTCCTCAGCCTCTCCCCCTGCTCATGCTCTCTCTCTGTATCTCTCTGCCTCAAATGAATAAATAAAATATTTTTTAAAAAAGAAATGTGATCCGAGAGGTGACAGAGACATCATGTAGGGACCAAAAACCCAATGTAAGAATTTTGGCTTTTACTCTGAGAAAAATGGGAGCTGTTGTAGGCTTTTTGAGCATAAGAGTAGCATGATATGACTCGAGCTTGGGAATGATTATTTGCATGATGTGTTGAGGGCAGACTGAAGTTGGCACAACTGAAAGTTGAGAAACTAGGCAGGAGTTCTCCTGGGCTATTGGGATAGCAGTAAAAGTAATGAGTAGTGGTTGAATTCTAGTTGTATTGCGAATATAGAGCCAACAGGATTTCCTGATACCGCTCCCTCTAGTCCTTCAGAAGAGTAGACTTTACTCTATTTTTAGATCAATACATATTTTTTATCAACAGAAGAATTTAATTATTTGGCAGATACTAACCTATGTATTTTCTTTCCATGTATGAGCTCTGCAAGGCAGGTGACCCTTTCTCATTCATCCAGTTATCTCTGTAGTACCTTGGACAGTTACCTTTGCACTTGGTGATTGCCTTGCAGTTTGTTAAACTGGTTAATTTGGACATTTTGTGGATATCACTGTTTTATATTTGAAAAAAGTAGATGTGATAACTACTCAGGTTTATATTCAATGACTGTGAAGCATTTGGTAACAGTTTTAAATTCAAACAATTATATATATATATATATATATATATATATATATTTTTTTTTTTTTTTTTACAGCAACCAAGACAAGAAAAAAAAGAGAATGATCCTAATTGGACCATTAACTTTGGTAAGCCATGAAATATTATATATGAGTAATTCTTGTTTCCATTCAAATTTGGTGCCTTGAATCAACAGATGTGGAGTCAGTACTTTATGATTGTCCTAGGTTGGTCATCAACAGACCACATTTTCAAGGTAGTTGATAAAAAAGGTAGGGATAGGCTAGCTATGAAACAGAGCAGAGCTAGGACTTGTGTTCATAGCACCTCATGCAGAGATGTGTTTTCCTGAAACAGATCTCTGCATTTGTTTTACACACACACACATACCCAAAATTTGCTTAAAATAAAGCAAAGTGATTGTTAACTACAATCTATACAATCTATAACTAAACTATAACTGTTAACTATCTATAAAGAGAGTGATTGTTAACTACAGAAATTTAGAAATAAGGAAGAAATCTATATTCATGTTTGACTTCCAAGAAAATTGATTACATATGGAGCAACATTTAGAGATTCTGATTATGTTTAACACAATTGTCAGTGGTTTTCTGCTAGTACAAGGCAAGCCAGTATATTTTTGGGAGAAGTCTAATCTGGTTTTCATTTGTAATATGTCTCAGAATGGTGGGCCAAGAAAGTGTTTCCCACTTTGAGTAAGTATGATGGGTTTCAAACTCTGACCCATTATTCCATAGCAAAGAAGATGGTATTAAGTGGCATGTCAGCTGAAACCTCCAGCTTAGTAAATAAATGGATGAAAAGGCACAAACATTCTCAGTCTCAAACATTGGTGCACATTTCTCATGTCACAACAAAGCCCCTATTCATTCTCCTCTCCCTTATTGTTGTAGTGTTTTTATTTTAAAAATTTAGTGCTTTAGAGAATAAATTGTTTATAAAACTAAATCTGCTTTTAATGTACATGTGTTAAATCTGCCTCCTATAGCAAATAAAACACCACAAACTTTGAGGCAAGAGCTTAGTACATTTAACTTGAACTTAAAAGTTAAAATTTAAATTAAATTGAGATATAATCTTTTCTTCCTTGGAATAGATACTTTTTTTTTTTTTTTTCTTGAAAGAGGTTCAGGACAAAACTGTTTCTAACAAGAATTAGAAATTCATTGTTTGGTTGAAAATCACTTAAATTTAAGTTTGCTTAAGAAACTGTGCTGTTGCTGTGAAATGCTTATAATTTCAAATTTAAACTCAGAGACAGTGAAATTTTATTTAAATAGCATGAAAAGCATTTAAAATGATTCTCAATTTTATGTAAATTTTCACTAAAGAGAACATGACATGATGATCAGATCCTGTGCTTGTAACTGTGGTCAGTAGACCCAAGTGCTCTATGTCCCTTCCTCAGAGCCACTAAAATGAACCTTGGAAACACTAGTCCTTTTTCTAGCAATTTTAGGCATACTTCTTTTTTTTTTTTTAAGATTTTATTTATTTGACAGACAGAGATCACAAGTAGGCAGAGAGACAGGCAGAGAGAGAGAGAGAGAGGAGGAAGCAGGCTCCCTGCTGAGCAGAGAGCCTGATGTGGGCCTCGATCCCAGGACCCTGGGATCATGTCCCGAGCCGAAGACAGAGGCTTTAACCCACTGAGCCACCCAGGTGCCCCTTTAGGGATACTTCTGCATTTACTCTCGACTTTACCTGCTCCCCTTGATCTGCTCCAAGCTTCACCTAGCTTCTGACCCTTGTCTCTTTCGGCACTCTTGCTTGCCCTACGTGTTTGATGATGGAATTTGGCCTCCCAAACTGAATTCTGGAACTCTGTGAGAACAGTTTGCACACCCTCCTCCCCACCAAGTGTGTCTGACCTCAGACTGTCCTGGCCTGTTGACCCTGTTTGACTCAGCTTCAGCTCTCAAAGACCCCACTCTGCCAAGCCTGACTTGTGACTCATTCTCCCCATGATTGTGTCTTGTCCCCAAAAGGGGGTAGGGTGAGAAAACTGGGTGACTCAGTTGATTAAGCATCTGCCTTCAGCTCAAGTCATGATCTCAGGGTCCTGGGGTCAAGCCCTGCATCAGGCTCGCTGCTCAGCAGGGAGTCTGCTTCTTCCTCTCTCCCTCCCCCAGCTCGTGCTCCCTCTCTCCCTCTCAAATAAATAAAAAATCTTTTAAATAAATAAATAAAAAGGGACAGAGGTAAGGTATAGAAATGGAAATGTATGGGAAGGTAGATGTAATCTAGAAGACAGAGGAAGAGAGAAGACGACAGAAAGACCCATAGAATGATAGTAAAAAACTGGAAGAAAACATGAGAAATGAGACAGGGCTAAAAAGACAATGAGGGACAAAGTCTTTGAAGTCCTCTGACATTGATTGGCTGGTTAGTTCTTGGGCATTGTACATGTCACTGTAGCAACTAGTGTCTGCCTTCTAAGTGATAGTACTAAGTACACCATACACTGATAGTACTAAGTACAGTAGGACCCTTGGTGTGGCCCACCAGGCATTTTTTTGCCTCTTTCTAACATCAGCTCCCACACTCTGCACTCCAGGATTTCCCCTGCAGGGAGTTCTCTGAGCACTGCATGCGGTTTCCAGGTACCTTGCTATTCTAAGCCTAAATACCTCCAATTCATCTGTTCCCCCCAATTCTTCTTCAGCAAATTCTCCCTTATCCTTCCAGATTCTTCAAGGAGCATCGTCTCCTTAAGCAGAACTTCCCTAGAATACACATGTAAGCACTCCGTAATGCTTTTTCATTTCACTTCTGAGCTGCCTTTTAAAAAGCTACCTGAAACCTCTTAAGAGGAACTTATCCACAAGACTCAGGGGATCTGTTTCCTCCTTATTGGTAATTCTTTCTCTGAAATATTTTGAATATTGTTTTGAAGGATGTGATGTGTGTATACTTAGTGTTTTCTCCTAGCTGTTTTTAACTCACTACATAGTAGCTCTGGAAGATCAAACCATATTTCTTCATGGAGCTAAACTTTTATCCCTTCTGATTATATTATAATCATTCAACCAAAGAAGATACTGATGAAACAGAATCAGATTATTTCTTCACAGGATATAAAACAAAGAATCATAAAATTAATCTGTCAATAATTTGGATGGAAATCCTCCTTCTTCCCTATTACATTTATCTGCAACTACTGACCTTAAATAAAGTACTAACCTTAAGTAATATTATTGACCTTAGAGGAGCCTGGATGGCTCAGTTTGTGAAGTGTCTGACTCTTGGTTTTGGCTCAGGTCATGATCTCAGGGTCCTGGGATCGGGCTCCTGCAGGGCTCTTGCAGGACTCTGCACTCAGCAGGGAGTCTGCTTAAGGACTCCCTCGCTCTTCCTCTGCCTTGCTCCCCAACCCCTACTCACTCTCGCATACGCACTCTCTCTCTCTCTCTCAAATAAAATAAATAAATAAATAAATAAATAAATAAATAAATAATTTTTGTAAAAAGTACTGACCTTAAATAAAAATCCAAAGAATATATAGTTGCAGAGAAAGAAAAAGTCTTTTCTATAAAATATTCTTTTATTTCCTTTCTTTTTATTTTGTAGTTTCGGTATTCTGACTGGCAGGATAAATTATTGATGTCCCTGGGCACCATCATGGCCGTAGCTCATGGAGCAGGTCTCCCCCTCATGATGATAGTTTTTGGACAAATGACCGACAAATTCGTTGGTACTGCAGGAAACTTCTCCTTTCCGGGTAAGCATTTGTCTTTTTTTTTTTTTAAACATACATTGTACTCCTTTAACTGGATGAAAGATCAAAGGTTGATTTTGCTCTTTCTCATCCATTTGATTAATGGTTTGCACTCTGTCTAACTCCAGATATCACTGAAGAAGTTATAAAATTCTCAGAAAATTCCTTGAATACTCTTTAAATTTCAACCACTAGACCTATCCTGTTTGACTTTTAATACAGAATAAGGAAATGTACAAAAACCTTTGCATCTAAATAAAGCAGGGAAATCCCTCTCCTTGAGGAGAGCGGAACTGTCCTCTGAGTATACCTATGCGATGTCCC
Organism: Enhydra lutris kenyoni; assembly: GCF_002288905.1. Taxonomy (NCBI): domain Eukaryota; kingdom Metazoa; phylum Chordata; class Mammalia; order Carnivora; family Mustelidae; genus Enhydra; species Enhydra lutris. The sequence continues at coordinate 16,149,131 of NW_019154124.1, read as the reverse complement.
TCCCTTTGGTGATGACAGACATGTTTCAAAATACTTCCGTTAGTATGGCCATACTTCTTAGCTACACTCAGCTTGTAAATCTTTTGCTGGATTTCTTTTTCTTTTCTCTCCCTGCACCCTTTTTGTCAACATTCTGTCCATCTTCTGACTCTAATGTGTGGTTCAACCAGGTTGACTGGAGCTTGATCTAACACTTCACTAAAGAGTGAATGGTGTCAGTATGAGAATGATGTGTTTTGAAACCCACACAGAGGAGTATAATTACTAAAGAGCCAAGGATTCTCATAAGTTAGTGTCACCTGTAAGAGGGGCTGTGGCAACAGCACAAGAGTCAGGTTCCAGTGGACAGAGTTATTTTCATATTAGCCATGTTCAACACAGATAGTGAAACCTTGATGCTTTCTACCAAGCCTCATGGCCCAGCTCCTCCCAAGAGACCTTGTGGGCACTAGGCCGGAGAAGATTGAAGGAAGCTATATTGGCACACAGATGGTGGAAAGAAGGGAAAAAATTTGATAAAGAAAAGGCAGCTTACAATGCAAAGATACCTAAGAAAAAGTGGACTCTGGCATTTAGATCAGTTGGAGTTTTCAGGGTTTGCTGATTCAGAACTATGTATTTGGTTAGCATTGCAGAACTTAAGTGTTATTACCTAAGAGAATAGGATTGCTTGATTTGTACAATAAGGTCTATTTACATAAACATTAATATCTTTTAGAAATCTAGTAAAGATACCTTTTAAATTTTTATTTATTTATCTTTATTAAAGATTTTATTTATGTATTTGTTAGAGAGAGAGAACGCACACAGGTAGGGGGAGTGGTGGGCAGAGAGAGAGAGGCTGGGATCCCAGAGGGGACCCTGGGATCATGACCTGAGCCGAAGGCAGATGCTTAACCAACTGAGCTACACCCAGCTGCCCCTAAAGAATAGACTTTAAATAAACATCATCTCTACAAGATGAGCGACTGAGTTCTGCTAAGGCTAAGTACATATAGGTACCGATCCTCTCTCAACTTCCATGATTTTTGCTAAACTCTAGAACTCTCAACATACCAGTGAGCTCTCTGGATTTAGACTGAGTAGGAAATTTAAAGATTTCACTTTCTCCAAAAAGGTATGACAATATTATCTTTACAAACTACTAAAGAATGGGCATTGGAAATTAATAACATTTGAGGGACTTCTCATCGCAAATCCTCTAAGACAGCCTATAAGCCTGATGTCAGATGTGGCTGTGGAAGACCAAGGGTCATTTCATCTGGAGGTTACAGAAAGTAAGTTGGCAACTCTGGGGAGTTTATCACCCCAGCAATACAGGTTTTTAAGTGATTTGCTCATGCCATTCCCCTCAGATACCTTGAATTTGACCCTGGGCACAGCACATGGCACCTGTCTGCCATGCCCAGCTTCAAAGCTACTTGGTTGCATAATTAGAAACAAGTAAAAAACAAACAAACTGTTCCAAATAAGAAAGTTGTGGAGTTATTCTGGTCCTAGTGAAAACAAAAACAGGACTACTAAAATGGGTCCAAACACTAACTTATCTGTGTTAAGTGTAGGGCATTATTTTAACCTCATTTAAAAAAAATTTAATTGGGGGACGCCTGGGTGGCTCAGTGGGTTAAAGCCTCTGCCTTCGGCTCAGGTCATGATCCCAGGGTTCTGGGATCGAGCCCCACATCGGGCTCTCTGCTCAGCAGGGAGCCTGCTTCCTCCTCTCTCTCTGCCTGCCTCTCTGCCTACTTGCAATCTCTGTCAAATAAATAAATTAAAAAAAAAAATCTAAAAAAAAAAAAAAATTTAATTGAGATAAAATACATAACAAAATTTACCATCTTAACCATTTTTAAGTGTGCAGTTCAGTAGTGTTAAGTATATTCACACTGTTGTACAGTCAATCTCCAGAATTTTTTCATCTTGTAAAAATTGAGACTCTGTACCCATCAAACCACCAGCCCTGCATGAGGCTCTGTACTCAGCACGGAATCTGCTTGTCCCTCTCCCTCCCCTGTCTTGCTCTCTCTCTCTCCCTCAAATAAATACAAATCTTTTTAAAAAGGCACTTTTGGGATGCCTGGGTGGCTCTGTTGGTTAAGCATCTGCCTTTGGCTCAGGTCATGATCCCAGGGTCCTGGGATCAAATCCACCATCAGACTCCTTGCTCAGTGGGGAGCTTGCTTCTCCCTCTCCCTCTGCTGTGCTCTCTCTATCTCTCTGTCAAATAAATAAATACAATCACTTTTTAAAAAGTCTATTCTTAAAAATTGTTGGACTCTTGGACAGTTAGACTTACTGGGAGTCAAATAGGAAGGGACTGTTAAAACAAGGTTTAAATTACAAGAGGGTTTGACAGTGAATGATTGTGAAGAAAGCACATCCTGTCAACAGAATAAAGCTCCTCAGTGACAAGGTTTTTCCCTCACAATGACTCAGTTGTGCAGAAACTGAGTTATGTGTGTTCTGCATCCAAAACCTCAATGACAGAGTCAAAGGAGACATTTTTTATGCAGAGTATCAGGAGCTTAATATATTTTATGTCAAGTATGTGTAACTGTAATGATCTAGAAAATTCTGTAGAGAAATCAATATACACTGCATGCCTTTGTATTGCCACGTGGTTGAGAGGAAAAGGCATTTTGGAGACCCCAGTTATTTTAAGTAACTATACGTACTAAGTTGCCTGGACAAACACCAGCTCTTTGCTTTGTGCTGGATATTTCCATGTGATAAGAGAAGTTCTAGGCAGAACTGAGGAAGGCAGAAATTGATTTGAGACTTACATGCGACAGTTTGGACTCTCTGTATAATGTCTCCCTAGGTAATCCTTAAGATATGCATTTATTTAAACCTTTCACTTACTAGCTGTATGACCTTGGGCAAGTTACTTAACCTCTCTGATTCTTACTATGCTCATCTTTAAAAGGTGATCATAGACTTACTGATAGAATTAAATGAGATGTTTACAAAAGTATCTAGATGATAGTAAATGATTGATAAATATTGGGGAAAACTAACTGTGAATACTTGGAAAAGAAGTGACAGCTCTAATCCATCCATCCACGGACTTTATGAGAGCTCTCTAAAATGAATAGGCAACGTCAAGAATTCTCCATTTCCTTATTCTGGGAGGCATTCCGGCAAACCGGAGTGAGACCCAACCTAGCACATTAGAATCAAATGGGGATAGTTTTTAGAAATGTGATGCTCTAGACTCAGCCCAAGGTTCTGACTGAACTGTTCTTGCATGAAGCCTGGGCAAATGTATTTTTTTCAAGCTGTCCATGTGAGTCTAATAGGCACATAGCACTGAGAACCCCTGAACCAGGTGACTTAGAGATTGTTTATGAGACGGAGGTATAACAGGTTAGCATCTGAGAAGACCAGGTCTAGTCCCTTTCAAATCTAGAGTCCCATTAGATTTCCAGATCTAGAATTTCAGATCCATAGGTCCATGAGATGTCTAGATCTAGAATCTTATGATATTTCCTGATCTAGAATTTCAGATCTAGAGTCCCATAAGATTTCCTGGTGTAGAATTCCAGATCTAGAATCCCATGACTTTTCTGGGAACACATCAACACACATCTGCCTTACCTTAGTCCTTGGGCAGCAGAAACTTTCCTAGGAGCTCCTAGGGTTATTAACCCAGGCCTAGATTGCCATTCTTGGCTTGGACTCTGAGAAAGGAGCATTTCAAATTTTGAATGCCCATTGATTCTTATTTCCTACGAGAGAGAATCAGTCTGAGTTATAATGTGCTCACTGAGAGAATGTAAACATTTGAAGGAGGCATTTAGAGGAGACTAAAATTCATTCAAGATTCTACCTGATTTTTAAGTTCTGGGGGAAAACTAACCCTGTACACATATATATGTGGCCTTTCCCCAAAGTTTGAACAATGATTTCCACCATTACCAAACTTTAAATAGCTTGTCTGCCTCTAATTCCAAATACAATTCCAATTTGGCATCTGAAGTCTGCCATATTTAAGAACTCAGGGAGGAAGTGAGCACACACAACTGAACTGATAAGAACAGAAGTGAAATAGGGTCTGATTCCTCAAGGACTTGAAAGCTGATGGAGAGCTAGATTAATAAGCAGAAACGTTTTACCATGAACATCAGTGGAAGTTACAGTTTTGAGGGAGAAATTATGCCATAGTCAGGGCTGCATGACTGGTAATTGATCGTGACAATAGTTTAAGTTTTAAATAAGTTTTTAAGTTTTAAAGTTTAAGTTTCGACTTTAGCCCCTTTGGAAGAAGATAAGGAAGATACACCACAACCAGAAAACATGACTATGGGGTTATTTGCATATGATAAGTGAACAAAGACTAATTTCTGTCTTAGCACCGTGGTAAATAGGGAAATACCTACTCTGGTATGTTTTCTCAGCAGTGCTGTGGTGATTATTTTGTTCTATTATTTTGACATGGACTGTTTTTTTTATACTTTTTCGTTTTGTGGTTGTGTGTTTTTCAATTTTTAAAGACTTTATTTATTTATTTGAGAGAGAGTGAGAAAGAGCATGGGTGGGGCAGGAGAGGGAGAAGCAGACTCCCCACTGAGCAGGAAGCCCAACTCTGGGTTTGATCCCAGGACCTCAGGATCATGACCTGAACTGAAGGCAGATGCTTGGCCAACTGAGCTACCCAGGCGTCCCTCACTTTGTGTTTTTTAAGAAGTGAAGAAAATCATTACCGCATGAAACCATTGGTGTGGTATGAAGTTAGGAGCTATATGTATAGTGTTAGGACTCTCAGCCTACTTGCTAACTGTGTGACTTTGGATAAGTTACTTTATCACCTGTGCCTCAATTTCCTCATCTGTGAAATGGGAATTCACAAAGGAGTCCTACATCATAAGGTTGTGGTGAAAATTAAATGAATTAATACATGTAAAGTGTTCAGAACAGAGCCTGGCAGATAACAAATGCTCAATACATGCTAGCTATTATTACAACAGGATTGGCACATAGACATTTTCATCAAATTAGTTCAAATTAATATACAATAATATTTCCTTCCAATCAATACCACTTTAAAAATACCAGAATATAGTTTTGCCAACAAACAAGGTGTGGAATCCAGGATCACAACCAGTTGCCAGTGAGCAGCTGTGGTGTCTTTAGACAACTGACTTATCTTCCTTGTCTCTAATTTTCCCTCCTTTACAATGCATGTAATTCAGCCTTTGTGCCCCTGATAGGAAAAGGAAGCACCTAAAGGAAAACACACATGTATTCAAATAAAATTAACAAAAGCAATTATCTATAAAGTGCATTTGGCCTCTAAGAAAAAATGCCCCTTAAATTCTGTCCTTTCTCTTGAAACCATTTCTTTTTTCTTCCTCTGCCTTCTATATGCTCTGCCTGCCCTCCATCCACTCCTCTCTGCTGCCTTAGGAACCTGCTTTGCTAAAGTCCTGAGACCACCAGGATCAGGGACAAACCTAGGAGAGCAATCTTTCCCCATCTGGGCCCTAGATGTCCTGCATCTAAACCTGTGGACTCTCTGTTGAAGCAAAGTGAAAAGTATTCATTGAGGTTGAAAAAAAAAAGAAGATTTTTAAAACCTGGTAATATCTATTAATAGTTCAACTTTTCAAAAATGTCTTATTTTTGTTTTGTTTTGTTTTTATTTAGTGAATTTTTCATTGTCAATGCTAAATCCAGGCAGAATTCTGGAAGAAGAAATGACTAGGTAATTGGCTAATACGTACATATATATATATGTAGGTATTCTATATATCAATATACATTTATATATATAAATATTTATGATGTACTTTTAAAAATGTTTTATTTGAGAGTAATTGCAAACTTTCAGAGAATTATAAGAATATACAAAGAGCCTCTGTATACTCTTTACATTTTATTATATTCTTTGACCTATTGTTATCATTGATTTTTTTATGATTTATTTATTTTAGAGGGAGAGAGAAAGAGAGAGAGAACATGAATGGGGTAGGGGCAGAGGGAGAGGGAGAGAGAGAATCTCAAGCAGACTCCCTGCTGAGAGTGGAGCTTCAGTCCAGGACCCCAAGATCATGACCTGAGCCAAAAATCATGAGTCAGCAGCTTAACTGACGGAACAACCCCGGCATCCCCTGGCCTATTGTTATCATTTATACCCATTCCCTTCACCTCCACCATCTGAAGTAACTTGCATACATCATCATGGCCCCTTACTCAAAAATACTTCAGTGTGCTTTCTAAGCATAGGATACTCTCTTCATAACCGTAGCACAATTATCAATGTCCGCGAAGTTAATACTGATACAATACTTTGATCTAACCTATCATTTGTATTCCAGTTTTGTCAGCTGATCCAATAATGTCCTTTATGGCATTTTTCCCTTCCGTCATCCTTCTTTTTTTTTTTTTTAAGGTTTTATTTATTTGACAGAGAGATCACAAGTAGGTGGAGAGGCAGGCAGAGAGAGAGAGAGGGAAGCAGGCTCCCCGCCAAGCAGAGCCCCATGTGGGGCTTGATTCCAGGACCCTGAGACCATGACCCAAGCTGAAGGCAGAGGCTTAACCTACTGAGCCACCCAGGTGGCCCCCTTCGTCCTTCTTAATAGAAATCTCAAAAGCCTGTGCTATAATGTTTATATGCTTACTTACCAATTAATCCTGCTGATTTAAATGAGCTCCATCCATATGCTACTGCAGGCCTGAAAGGCTTCTTTCTGGAAACAGTTTGTAAAATTATATAAAAAGTATCTTTGAGAGTATCAAAACTGAATTTGTTCTTTTCTTAAAATTCTATTTATTTGAGAGAGAGAGAGCGAGCATGAGCAGGGCAGAGGGCATAGGGAGAGGGAGAAGTGGACTCTCCACGGAGCAGGGAGCCCGATGTGGGGCTCAATCCCAGGACCCTGGGATCATGACCTGAGCTGAAGGGAAATACTTAACCAACTGAGCCACCCAGGCACCCCAAATTTGTTCTTTTTAATGATACTAACTTTCCTCTAATTTAGTTAAGACTTCGCTCAAAGTTAGTTTGAATTTATGTTTTTGGCGTACTATTAAAAAATATTTTTGAATTATGCCAGCGATCAAGAGGGTTTTTTGTTTTGTGTGTTTGTGTGTGTGTGTTTGTGTTTTGTTTTGTTTTGTTCTTTTGGCAGGGTGGGGGGGGTCTTTCTGTAAACAATACAAGAACACTTATATTAAGAACCATTTCACATGCTCAATCTGTTTATTCCTATACCTGTGGTATGCGAATAGTAGTGAACTTTTTCAATACAATAAGATATACAAGTCTGGAATCTTAATTATGAAAGAAGAATTACATCATATCTATAAATTGTCAGTATCAGTTTTAGGATGATCCATTAACACCATTATTTTTTGTGATTAACCCCCAAATGTGTCTGTTTTCTGGCAATTCAAGTGAACAGATTTGCCGTCATCCTCTTACAGTTTAAGAAAGAGAAGAGAAAAACATTTCATGTGTATTTGTTATGATGTCCTACACAATCTATATGATTTTGGTAAACTGAATCCCCAGTTCTGAAGATTTTCCTGAAAAAGATGAATAAATAGGAGTATTTAAAAGAAACTTCCTAATTATTTTCCAGGTATGCGTATTATTACTCAGGGTTAGGTGCTGGAGTTCTTGTTGCTGCCTATATACAAGTTTCATTTTGGACTCTGGCAGCCGGCCGACAGATCAGGAAAATCAGACAGGAGTTTTTTCACGCTATTCTACGACAAGAAATAGGCTGGTTTGATATCAACGACACCACTGAACTCAATACACGGTTAACAGAGTAAGTGTATTGTTTATGTCACACTTTCATAATGAAATTAACCACTAACTATGTGAAATGTGCCATGATTAGATTTTAAACTTAAAAAATTACTAGATGAAACATTTGGATACATACAGGGAATAGATCACCCAACAGCCGTTTCTAGCATCTGTAGCTTATGCCCCCGTGCATTTTCCTTATCAATTAGTTTGTTCTCCTCAGTGATTTAGTAGGTTAATTTGAAGACAGGGCTCACATCTTATATTTGTTTCTCTCTCTGTGGAGCTTGCTACAGGGCCTGGCAGATGTCATGCATTCAATTAAGACGGTTGAATGAATGAGTACACATGTGAATGAAGTCACAGCGAGGCTTGTCTTCACTTGTTCAACAAATACTTGAGGGCCTATTACATGCCACATACTCTTCTAGATGTTTATGATATACCAGTGAACAAGACAAAGATCTCTGCCCTCCTGTTGCTTACTTTCCAGCAGGGGGAGATAGATGGCAGACTTTGCCTTACTGGGATTCCTGGCAAAAGAGTCCTGAGCAAATGAAGTAAAAAAATCAGGCAAAGTCAAGGCATTTAGGACCTTGTTGGCCTCACTACAGACTTCAGCTTTGACTCCTAGTGAAATGAGCAGCCATTGGGGGTTTTGATCTGAGGAGGAACACGCTGAGACCTCCATTTTCAGAGGATCGCCCTGGCTGCTGTGTTGAGAAGGGAGTGGGTTGAGGGTAGGGCGGAGGGTAGAAGCAAGTAGGCCTTCCTTATTAGTGTTGCATGCCCTTCTTGATACCTGCTTTTAAACACATGGATTCATACGCTCAGAATGCTAGTGTTTCTCGAATGGGATTAACTAGTTTAATAGCATCAACTTTAATGATATGAACTTCTTAGAGTCATGAACTGAACCTGAATTTCTTCCTTTGTGCAGTATTTAGGTGGGGAAAAAATCTCATTCAAGAGGCTAAGACTGTGAACGAGGCTTGCCGTAGTGTGAACGAGATTTACCTATGTGTTTGTCAGATGTCTGCTTCAGCCCTCTGATTGAAGACCTCCTGCCTGTAACCACTTAGGTGTGATCTTTTTTAGTGACATCTCCAAAATCAGTGAAGGAATTGGTGACAAGGTTGGAATGTTCTTTCAAGCAGTAGCCACGTTTTTTGCAGGATTCATAGTAGGATTCGTTAGAGGATGGAAGCTTACCCTTGTGATAATGTCCATCAGCCCTATCCTGGGACTCTCTGCAGCTGTCTGGGCCAAGGTGTGTGAAACGGGGGCATTTTCCTGTGTGTTAGCCCACACTTTCAAGAGTTATTTTTTAACATGCAGGGTTCGGGTTCTTGTAGTTGTCCATATCTGTGCGACATGTCAGTTGAAACCACATTTAAAAGCATTCTGTTAATGCCAGATGCTAATAAATAATGTTAATAAAGAAATTCATTTTTAATGTGATTTTAAATGTCAGTTATTATCTCAATTATGGATTTTTTGCACTGCTATTATTTGTTCGGGTAAATCTGCTGACATAGTAGTTTAAACTGCTTAAACGGTTATGTTCCTACTTAAGGAAACACAATTTTAAAACCTAACATTCTACCAAACCATTGCATGAATATTTTAAAAAATTAAAGTTTGGATTTATTTATTTTTAACTGTTACCTCTGACAGTTAGGTGGCACTCTACCAACTTGGCCATGCCATAAAAATGTTTGTTAACCTGTTCTACTTCAGACAACACTGCAGAGTTGAGAAATGTTACTGACCATTTTGCTATTTTGGAGGTTGATGATTGCTTAGTGACTTACTTGTATCTCTTTTATTTCGATCATTCCTTTACCTGTCTCCCGCAATACCTTGTTTAGCCATCTTATTATAAAGCAGAATGCCCATGAGTAGATCTGGAGGCATTGTTCCCATAATACTTAAAATCATGATATGATAAAGAATAGTGACTTTCCAAAGCAGTAAGATTTTATTTTAGTTCATTTTGCAATTAGCAGAGAAAAAAACACAGCGGATGTGGAACTTGACATTATTCCTCAAGGCGCTATTAGAGAATTATACATGGATTTTCTGTTCCTGACTGCTCTCAGGGAGCGTACCACCAGCGGGGATCAGATCTAGCCTTTGTAGGGGGTGGAAGGAGTCCCAGGGTATGGGACGCGGACTGTTGTTCACTTCATGACTTCAGTGTCTGGAAAGGGATAGGGTTTGGGAAGAAAATGCAAATTAAAGAGTTGACCAGACTGCCTTTTAACTTTTCTCCCCATTCGAAAGTCACGAATGTTTCTCCTCATATCTCCCTGTATCCAGATACTCTCGGCATTTAGTGACAGAGAGCTAGCCGCATATGCCAAAGCGGGCGCCATGGCAGAAGAGGCTCTGGGGGCCATCAGGACCGTGATAGCCTTTGGAGGCCAGAACAAAGAGCTGGAGAGGTCAGGAAGGTTCTTTGTCCACTAGATCAAAGAGCCCACCTTTGCATCTTGTTGCTCATCTTTTGTTGTGTCTACTACTTTCCTTTCCTTAGTACTAACCCCTCCCTCCCGAAATATAGGGACCATTTCCTGATGTCTGGAGTTTAATGTCAGCCTCTAAAGCACGGTTCTTACTCTTTTTATGTTCCATGGACTCCTTTGGCAGTCTGATGAAGCCTATGGACCCTTCCTTAGAACAGTAATTTTAAATGCATAAGACAAAACACAGAGGATTACGAAAGAAACCAATTACAGTGAAGTACAGTTTTCAAAATATTTTTTAAACTGTGATACAGTAGATATCTGCCTTTGCTGTTAGCATATTAAATAATAAGAGCAAACTCTGGGTTCAGTAACTAGTGTAACTCTGAAGTAGAAGTGCAGGTGAAAGATACTTCAAGATATTTGTTTCAAGTGTAGCATGATATAAAAATGATCCAGGGTCTCTATTGGCAACAAAGACATGGTTACTGCTAATTCTGCAGTGGTTTGTTGCCTCTGCTGATAATCCAAGGAAATGCTGCCTTTCAGGTACAAGTTCGTGAAAATAATGATATAATTGTTTCCACATTCGAATTCCTTGACCATGGATCCCAGGCCATATAGCCCTGCTCTACAGGAACCTGATAGCCAAAAACCAAAATGCCCGAACAAAGCCCACAGTAAAGGCAAGTCTGCTTTTCTTTAACGCCCCCAACCAGTTTTCTTTAGCTAGCATGCCCCAGTACAGTCAAAGTATGATTCTGCGTCAAGTATTCTCTCTTGCCGTCCTGCTGGACTCCCGATACCCACAACTTTTTGCAAGAGAAATTCTCTGGAAATTCTTCCTCCTCAGAAGCCAAGTTGCCCCCAGTTTCCTCCATTTTCTTTTCCTCTTTTCCTTTTCCTGAAGCCTTCTTCACAAGCGCCATGTTCCGGTTCTCTAATCTCTTCCTTTTTCTCTCTCGCTGCTGCTTCCTGCACACAGTAGCCCCCACAGAGCACACTAACCCTCCCTGGGACCTCAGGATGGGAGTGTAATCAGTACCGCTCCATTAGCCGCAGTAAGCAAGCCGCCTCAGCGAAGGTAATTACAGCATGTCCTCCACTGTCACCGGAGCCTGGTGTCACATGGGGGCTGACCTGAATCTCCCTGAGCCTTGGGGCCCAGCCACAGGGGACTAATCACAGGGCTGGAGGCGGCCTGCCACGGGCTTCCCAGGGACACAGATCTGCGGAAGGAAAGCAGCGCCCCGAGCTGGGCAGGGCACACTGAAAAGTCGGCTGCTTTGAGTAATCAAACACAGAAACTTTTTGGTGGCAAATGCATTTAAAAAAACAAACAAACAAACAAACAACTAATGAATCTTCAACATCTCATTTGGTTAAACTAAAAAAAGAAGTGTTTGTTTTTGTTAAAAACACACTATTTTATATGATATTTCCCCAGTCTCATTTTATAGACATGTATTTTTTCCTAATTTTAGGCAGCCAGAATTAAGTTTTACACACTTTCTGTACCTAGCATGGAAAGGTAGATTTAATTTAAACTGATGTAAACAAAAATCATAATTTAACAGACCCACTGTAGATATTTATATCTTTGTATCAAATCCTAGAAGCCAGAAATATGAATTTTAATTACTACTCAGAAATGTAATATTATGAGCACTATTCAGGGAGAGATTAAATACTAAAACAACAGTAGGAATAATGAGAGGATTAAGAATCCCCAGGTTTTGCCTAGTGTGCCAGCACTGTGGTAACTACTCTCCAGAATTCTCTCTCAGTATCAGAATAATCTTGCAAGGTAGGCATTATTAACTCCATTTTATAGATAATGTAACTAAAATCTAGAAAAACTGAGTAAGAACCCCGTACAAAGTGACCACTTTAGAACCTTGTGCCCTGGCTTGACAGTGGAAGATCAGTCTGACCAAAAAACAAAAAAGAAAAGAAAACAGAAAAAAAGAAGGCCAAAGTTTAACACAAGAATGTGTGAAATTGCTCACCCAATGGGGCAATAGAAGAAGTCTTTTCTCTTCTCTAGAGAAGAGAAATTGAGCAGTGTAAAGAATCTGTTTTAAGCACCTGAAACGTATGTAAGTTTTAGAGCCGTTCTCATTTGGTTTGGTTTCTCTTCTCCCACCTGAACCTCGGCTCGTGATGCTGGCCGGGAAAGTGATGGCAAAAGCTCTCTCATATCCCAGGAGAGGAGTTCAATCCTGGAACAGCTACAGGAACCCTGGTTAGACTGTGAGGGACCAAAAGAGATGAGTCCAGGCCAGTAAAGAGAAGGCTCAGATGGGTTCTAGTCCTGGCTGATCCTGAATTGGTCTGATTGCCAGGAAGCTGGGTTTCAGTAGGGTTTCTTACTTGGTTGGCTCTGTTCCTTGAACCTCCAACTACATAGGAGGCGAATACGGCTCTGATTATAGATTGTTTTCTTGTTACAACATCTTCCCCTCATTTTCTGGTAGGTATGAGAAACATCTAGAAAATGCCAAAAGGATTGGAATTAAAAAAGCTATTTCAGCAAACATCTCCATGGGCATAGCCTTCCTGTTAATATATGCGTCATATGCGCTGGCCTTCTGGTACGGATCCACTTTGGTTATATCCAAAGAATATACTATTGGAAATGCAATGACAGTAAGTAGTTTTCCTAATATTTATAAGAAACCAAAAATACTGTTTATCCATCTACCTTGTGTTTTCTTTCATACTCCTCCTTTTCAAAGAATGAGCCTGAGTATAGGCTTTTTTCTTTTGGTGAATCTTTGCTCTGTCCCATGGGCAGAGCTGGCCTTCTAGAATACTCAAGGCATAATTATGAGTTGAAGGCAAAAAATTAGCATGTAGTTGGACCACTTGAGAAGCTTTACAACATATAAAATAAAGTAAAAATTGAATGGATTTATGAATGAACAAATATGGATTGGAGGCATCCTCTTTCTGCCATTGAGTTTCATAATATAAGAAAGTTAACATTATTATAGATCAGTCATAGTATGAGAGAATGCCAAGTTTATATAATATAAAACATCAGCTAAATATAAAACATTATATTTATATAATATAAAAATATCCAAAATATAAGATAGAAAGTTATCTTCTGTTTTTTAAGAATGAACATAGATTTTATGATTCAGAAAATAACATATACTAGTTATACAAAGGATTAGAATACAGAATTTTTAGAATTACAGATTACTTAGAATTTAATCATCCATATATACTTAATGATAACTTTTGGTGTAGATCTCCTACATCATTATATATATTTATTTTTTTTCTTTGAAAACTGGGATTATATTATACATATCTTTTTATAACATTTTTTTAAAAAGGTTTATTTTAGAGAGAGAGAGAGAGAGAGCGCATGCACAAGCAGGGAAAGGGGCAGAGGGAGAGGGAGAGGAAGAGAATCCTCAAGCAGACTCCCTGCTAAGTGCAGAGCCTGACATGGGGCTTGATCCCAGGACCCCAACGTCGTGACCTGAGCCAAAATCAAGAGTCGGCCACTTAACTGACTGAACTACCAAGCACCCCTATTAACCTTTTTTTGTATAAACCAGCAATATTTTGTGACCATCTTTACATGTCAGTGATGATCCAAACAACATGTAACCATTCAAAGAGCAATCTTTTAAAATCTACACTTTCCTATGTTTCTTCTAAGCAGAGCATACTGATCCCAATTTGGCTCTTTGGTGACGAATGGGGACCATTAGGAAAATTAATCATCTCAAAATGTTCTCTGGAATGGTATCTTCAGATTCCATTAGGTGTTGAGGTTATTTGCTGGATGAACTTGTGTAATTGTAGAGTGGATTTTTCCTTCCTTTTCTTTTTTGTGGGGGTTGATTTTTTCTCATTTTGGCCTCCTTTCTGGTGGTCAGCTCGGAAGCTCTCCACCTTCTTCACTTCCTCATTTGCTAAATTTTGTAAAGAAGAAAGAAGAGAGAGAAAATCCTGACTCCTCTCTCTGGCCCAGTCTCCACATTCGTACGAGGAGGACAGTGACACCCCCCAGCAAGGCTGGAGAGCAGGAGCCGTGCTGCTGAGAGCTCAGCCACACCCTCTGCATAAAGGACAAGAGTTCTGGTGCATGACCTTGATAACATCTACTTTGGTAGAGACTTTTCTTGCTTCCTTACTTGTTCTCATCTGTATTGCAGTCAGTAGATTAGATATTGGTGGGATATTTGAATTCTGGGTTTGTGAAGTGTTTTGCACTGTGTTCAGAGAAAAGTCAAGCTAAATGTAGAAGTTTTGTCATGCCCAGAGAGAAAGGAATAATTTCCCTACATTTATGTTTTCTTCAGTTAAGTTTTGCTAACCATATGCATTCCTGAAGCTATATTCTTGGCTTTTCTCCAGTAAAAGGAAATGTGTTAATTTCTGTTTGCCGTAGTGTAGAATAATTGTGTTTAAAAGAATTATTAATCAGTGCACACAGGTGTGATTTAGTGATTTATGTGTGAACTATTAATATAAAAAATGTTATCAAAATATATATGTAAAATGCTTTTTTTTTTTTAAAGGAAATTCCCTGGGCCCCAAATCTACTGTGTTTCATCTTGAGAGTTTTGTATAATTCCATGCATAGGTAGAGAAAGTCCTAACAATTTGAATAATAATATTGATGGGCAATGTTTCCCTCTAGTGGCCATTGGCTTCAGAGTCAAGGAACTATGTCTGAAAAACCACTCTTGACTGTATTAAGTTCAGGAGAACAACAGATAGTCCCACCAGCTAGACAGAGAAGGGTTTTTGAGGTCAAAGAAGCCTATTGTGCAATGAAATGTTATATTAACATATAAATTTCGCCCTTTTGCTAAAAATTATATTTAATGGGATAAACCTAAACTTAATCCTTAGTGTAGTAGGTGTTTCAGAGAGTCGTATTTGAGATAATAACGGGCAGCAGAATGGGGACTTGTAACTGTTCCCCATGTTATTTCGCTCAGGTCTTTTTTTCAATCCTGGTTGGAGCCTTCAGCGTTGGACAGGCTGCTCCATGCATTGACGCTTTTGCCAACGCAAGAGGAGCAGCCTACGCGATCTTCAACATCATTGATAGTGTGAGTCATTTATTTTCTCCATGGCAAAAAATTCTTTGAGGCTCACATACTTAACTCTGACTTTAGATGAAAAATCAAGTGAAAATAAGGGACCTTTTCTTAGTAATGAGTGAAACAAAGTGCCTCTTCGTAATGTTTCTAAAGGTTCATCTTGAAATAATAGAACACTGATCTCATTTTGGAAAAGAACCTCTACACCAATGTGTGATTACTAAAGTCCAGAGCAAAGATGTTTGCTTTTCTGAGTTTTTTCTTCTCTTCTCTTGCATCTTGTAACTGGGCTAGGAATGTTATGATTTCTATACAGAGAATGAGCGGGTGGAAGTATTTTTGGTGGGACCCGTAATGACGGTATATTTTGCTGCGGGTTGCCCCCTTCGAAGAAAAAAATCATGGCATGATCCATATGACTTTGAATCAACTATGCTGAATGCATAATGCAGCGAAGTAAAGAAAATCATTTTCACATATTGAAGCATGTCCCTGCATTACACAGATAAAATCCAGAAGAGGTGCCTGAAGTGTGGTCATGTAATCCAAGCAGATCCTCTGGGTTCATTGACCCAAGTCAGGAGAAACTTGCTCAGCTTCTGATTATATTTACAGTTTACATTGCTTCTAAATAACTTGGCCTTAACCAAGTCTTCACAACCCAAATCCATCCCATTTGCTGTTTAAGAATAAGCTCATTTTCGTTAAATGCTGAAATATCTGGCTTTATCAATTCTAGTATGTCTTGTTATCTCACTTGTAGAAGCAGGCATATCTGACCATTTAGAAAATGTATGGGGATAGGCCAAAAACTTAAAGTGAGGCATTATAAGAAATGAAATTAATATACTCCTATGTATCAGAAAGTGTCTGATTTTTGCCAAGGAATATTTTCTTACACACACACACACATGCACACACAGTCTACAACTAGTTTCTGTCTCTTGGGAAGGAAGTTGTGCCTTTCCAACTCCTTTTTTTGGAAATTGCTTAGTCATATTCCTTAAAAGTGCAGTTATTTGTCCTATGATGGAATAGTCATTGAGTTTTGTTTTATTTAGAATCCTAAAATTGACAGTTTTTCAGAGAGAGGACACAAACCCAACAGCATCAAAGGGAACTTGGAGTTCATTGATGTTCATTTTTCTTATCCAGCTCGAGCTGATGTCAAGGTACTGTAAGTGATATTTGTAAGAATTCCTAACTCAGACTGATTGTTTAATCATCATAAAGAACCTACAGTCTCTGTTGTTTTGATATTTACATACTTTTTCCTTTTGGGGTTTTATTCCCTTATGTGATAGTTTTTTCAAAATTCAAACTGAATCAAATTAGTCCCCTTTTAGGATTTAGTTGTGATTGTGTTCTTCTCTTTGCCCTCACAGATCTTGAAGGGCCTCAACCTGACGGTGGAGAGCGGGCAGACAGTGGCGCTGGTCGGGAACAGCGGCTGCGGGAAAAGCACAACAGTGCAGCTGATACAGAGGCTCTATGACCCTGATGAGGGTAGGGTAAGTGGGAAGACACGTTCTCAAAGCAGGGTACCAATTAGACCTTCGAAAGTGTTTTTTCAGTAGCAAATTTCCATGTGAGCCCAATTCTGGCAAAAGGCTATAGAATTGCAATCCATCTAGATAATGCATTCAAACACAGGGAAGGATTAGAAAAATATTCAAGATGATAAAAGCCTGGGCACCTGGGTAGCTCAGTGGGTTAAGCCTCTGCCTTCAACTCAGGTCATGGTTTCAGGGTCCTGGGATCGAGCCCCACATCTGGCTCTCTGCTCAGCAGGAAGCCTGCTTCTCTGCCTGCCTCTATACCTGCCTCTCTGCCTACTTGTGATCTCTGTCTGTCAAATAAATAAATAAAATTTAAAAAAAAAATGATAAAAGCCGAAGAAGCTAGACAACACTCTGTTCTGTTCTAAGTAAGCATTTCATAACTCACTAACTCAATGGGAAAACAGTCATCCAGGCCACTGAGACTGTTATTTTCAAGGAATTATTGGGTTTGCTAAAAAATATTCCACATAGCAATTTTTTAGAAACTGATACTCAAGGTCACAAGAAATCTCAGGACAATAATTAAATTCATCAAAGACGGCTGAGCTTTTTAAATGCTGGGATATCTGAAGGGGAAAGTGGGGTAGTCTCTTCAAAAACTTCTGGGGACTTGTGAGACATTAAGAGCCTAGAGTAGATTTTTTTCCTTTCAGAAACTTTCTTATGAGGTGCCTGGGTGGCTCAGTCAGTTAAGCATCTGAATCTTGATCTCAGGGTTGTGAGATCAAGCCCCACATTGGGCTCCACACTAGGCACGTAGTCTACCTAAAAAATAAATAAATAAGTAAGATTAAAAAAAGCTTTCTTATAAATTGAAACTTAAAAGTTGCAAGCAGGAAACACATACAGTCTTCACCCACATTTACTAATTGTTCATATTTTGACCCATTTACTTTATTGTCTTCTCTCTCTCTCCACATATATAATAAATGCACATGCACACACACACACAAGGGCATATTTTTTTCTGAACCTTTGAGACTAAGGTAAGGACATTATGTCCCTTAACCCTTACATACTGCAAAATACATTTTCTAGGAAGAAGGACATTCTCTTACATAACCACAAAACAATTATCAAAAACAGTAAACTTAATTTTAATACAATACCAGCTCACAGTATAGATTCAGATTTCCTCAGTTGTACCAACTTTAGGACATTGAGTTTACCTGATACTAAAATATATTATGAATCAACAATTATGAAAACAGAAGATTACAAGGTACAAAGAAAAACAAGAAAAAAAAGACATTAAAAGGCATTGAGATAGAACAGAGTTTTTTGGAATGAATACAGAGTTCTAGGGTACATGAATTATTTCTTTATTTAACTTAATAAAATGCACATTTTTGAAAAATCTGATATTATCGGGGGAATATAATCCTATCCCCATTTACTAAAGCAAACTCTAGGTTAGTTCAAGTATAAACATTTTTCTTTATTTTTAAAAAAGAACCTAGTAAAGTACTAACCATTAAGAGTACACATTTGAAAATATCTTCTTTTTAAAATTATTATTGGAGTAGGATCACCTGGCTGACTCAGCCGTTGGAACTTGTGACTCTTGATCTCAGGGTTGTGAGTTCAAGCTCCACATTGGGCATAGAGCCCAGCTAAAATTTAATTAAAAAGTTTTTTAATGTTGACTAATTGAATTTAAATTATAAAGAAGAAAATTTTAAATAGGAAAAAAGAAAATAATTATTGGAGTAATATATTTTTTTAAAATATACATGTCAACATGGAAAAAAGTCTTCAGAAATTCTCTAACTCAGAGGTATGCACTGTTCACATCATGATTTAGCAATTTTCTTACTAAAATATTAAAAGAAATATTAAAAGAAGTTTTCTTACTAAAATATTAAAATATTAAAAATATTAAAATTTTAAAAGAAATTGTGCAATTTATTTAATTTTTCCTTAAACTTTTCTTTAATTAAACATAGTAAAGCTACTATAATAGGATATGAACATAAAAATCTTTAGAGAATAAATACGTATTTGTAAAATTTTTCAAGAAATGTTCAGCCTCATTTATAATTATATACAAAACCAAGCAAATATAAGGCACCAGTTTGCGTTTATTAATTAGAAAGAAACAAATTAAAATGATAAAACCCAGAGCTAGTAAATTGCAAAAAAGTAGATACATTTATATATTTTTGCTGACACTATAAATTGTTAAACTCTTTTTAGAGTGTTGTTTATTCAGCCTTTATCCAGCAAATAATAAATGCCCAACATAGCCCACTCATTGTACAGGTAAGCAACTGTTATCAGAGAAATAAAAAGAAATCTTACTCTTCAGCCGGGTAACTCTACTTCTATAATGATTGTCTTTCTGTGTTCTTTGAGAGAAGTCAAGTACCTAGCAGGTGGGAAATGCTAAAATAAATTATGGTATAGTCCATCTAGTAAAACATCATTATGCCATCAAAATGATAATGTAGACTATGTAGGTAAATGGATACTTTATTCAAATTTAAATAGTGATAAGCAAAAAATAAAAATATGCCAAAAATATATAACCTCCTATCGCTTATAGGGAATAATCCATCCATGAAAAAACTGTATGTGTAAGATCATAAATATGCTTTTTATTTTTATTCTCACACATTGCTGTTTGTTTGTAATTCTCATTTCTAACCACTTGTAGCCACAAAAATAAGTTAAATAAGTTAACAAGTTAAATGTTAAATGGCAGCCAAGACTTTTTGTATCAAATTAAAGAGTCTTGATGCTTTAGATGTCAGATGGTTTAAAATATTAAATGGAAATATTTCTTTCTTCCAGATTAATATTGATGGGCAGGATATTAGGACCTTTAATGTGAGATATCTCAGGGAGATAATTGGAGTGGTGAGTCAGGAGCCAGTGCTCTTTTCTACCACAATTGCTGAAAATATTCGTTATGGCCGTGGAAACGTCACCATGGATGAGATAAAGAAAGCTGTCAAAGAGGCCAACGCCTATGACTTCATCATGAAACTACCACAGGTAAATGCTCTGTTAACATCCTTGCCCTTGAAATTCGAATTTGACTTTGTGCGAGCAAGTTCTTTCTTCAAAGTTTAAGCTATGAATGTTTAAGATGTAAGGCTGTTCAACCTTCCTTAGGCAAGTCCCTTGCATTATTCAGTTGGAGGTATAAGGAGTACGGCCTGGTACAGGAATCCCATAAAACTTTATACATAGTATACGGTACTGGTTTTTTAGAATTCAGTATTCATTGATTTTACTATAATTTGGGACTCATTACCATAGTCAAAAAGAAGCTCCACGTTGTCTTGATGAACTTCTAGACTCTATGGCCTTTTCTATTTAAACTACATGAGTTCCTTCATGTTTTCCGTGCTGTAGAAATTCGACACCCTGGTTGGAGACAGAGGGGCCCAGCTGAGTGGCGGACAGAAGCAGAGGATCGCCATCGCTCGGGCCCTGGTTCGAAACCCCAAGATCCTCCTGCTGGACGAGGCCACGTCAGCCCTGGACACTGAAAGCGAAGCAGAGGTTCAGGCGGCCCTGGATAAGGTCAGTCAACCTGAAACACCCAAAGGACCAGCACACTGAAGGCTTTATTGGAAATTCTTGACGATGCTTTACGACTCTAGATTGAAAAACTGTAAATATGAGAGCAAGTGAAGCTCTCTGCTGGGGCTTTATTGATTTCCCTTTTCTGTCAGGTCACGTGGCAAAGAGAGGTAGGTGGCCCGTTAACCGGCTTGCTCTGACCAAAGCATACGGAGCTCCAATCAGGCGTATGCAGTGAGCCACTTGGTCATGAACTCCTTGCTCGGAGGCTCTTGCTTTGATCAAAAGCAGTCCTGTCAAAAAAAAAAAAAAAAAAAATAGTCATGTTAAAATGTCCAAAGAAAAATCTGGTTACCTAGACACCAGTCCAGATGAAAAAACAGCTCAAAATACTTACCTTATTCTGTAGAAAGGCAGTACCATTATCTTTATTCACGAAGGTGAAAGGAAGGCCAAAGGAAGTAAAATACAATTTGTGTGTTTGTCTAGGCACATAAATCAGCAACATATTTTAAGGATGTTGAGCTCACATGCCCAGCTCTGGAATCTCTGAATCTCTCACAGTTATTTTTCAAAGCTGAAGCTTCCCAGGAAGAACCTTATGCTGGGGCACTCTTGTGGTCACTGCTGATGTCATCTGTACTAAGGACCCAGGATAATAATCAGAGTCAGAGGACACCGTCTCAGTGGGTCTCAAAAACATAAACACCACAAATATATTTGATTTGAGAATACTTAGTAATCAAATGTGCAACTGACTTCACAGCTTCTATCCAAACTACCTCTTGCAATTTTAGAGACAAGCTGTATGAATCTTATTTTCTCAGGAAAACTTACACCTGAATCCTAAGTAAACACTGTATGTGCTATAAACTGGGGTTAATCAGTGCTTCACGGTTTTTCAGATTAATATTTTGGCTTATTTCATATAATTTAACCTAATAATGATTAATGAGATGATAGTTATTCCTCACAAATTCTTGCACCAAATTATATTGCTTTCATGTATGTTAAGTCTCAGTATTAAGGAACCAAAATATAAACACAGGAAACTGGCATTTGTTTGGTTAATCAAGCATGATTTAAAGCAGGAAATTATTTTTTAACTGCATAAATTAAAACATAAAGCTTAAATGAGCATTCGTGTGTTGACATAGACTGTTGACATAGGAGACGTCAGATAGAATAAGAAAGATATTTTGGGGGGAAAATGTCCCATTCATTCTTAAAGCTTAGGTCCCAATACTTTCTAGGATACAAATATTCAATATAATAGCCCTTTCTGTGCTAAAAGAACAGAAACAGAATTATTAGACATGTTATTTTTTGTGATATGGATCCTATCAGAAAAATTGTAGTCTTACAAGTTTTAATTAATAGACAAGTTACTTCATGCAATTTTAGCAATTTGGGTTCTCTAGGATTATGACTCACTCCCCAGTTGATAAAATTTTAGGTTTTAAAAATAGCTGATGAATCACTCGTAATTTTTTTTTTTTTTAAGTCCCAAGAAAAGCCATTAGCAGCTTGGGGAAGGGTTAAGAACACAGGCTTTGGTGTTAGACTGGCCGAGGCTGGAGTCCTGGCTCTCTGTCCCTTTCTTTTTTTTTTTTTTTTTTTTTAATATTTTATTTATTTATTTGACAGAGATCACAAGTAGGCAGAGAGGCAGACAGAGAGAGAGAGAGAGAAGCAGGCTCTTGGCTGAGCAGAGAGCCCGATGCGGGACTCGATCCCAGGACCCTGAGATCATGACCTGAGCTGAAGGCAGCGGCTTAACCCACTGAGCCACCCAGGCGCCCCTCTCTGTCCCTTTCTAGCTGCATGATCCTGGGCAAATTAACTGACCTGTCTCTAAGCCTGAGATCTTGCAGAAGTAACTGGGGAGAAGGGGAAAAATTATGATAAGATGGTTGTAAAGATTCAGTGACATCTTTACAATGTAAGGTTGTAATCTTTACATGTAAAGTGAAATCTTTATATGTAAATTAGCGTATGCCTTGCATATTGGGAACTATGTGATAATGTTAGCTGGTGCTACTATTATGGTGACTGCCATTACCATGATTATTAACTATATTAACTGCAGAATTGGTTACCTATTGCTGTATAACAAACCATCCCAAATTCAGGTGTTGTTTTTTGTTTTTTTTTTTTTAATTAACATGATGTATTTTTTGCTTCAGGGGTACAGGTCTGTGAATCATCAGTCTTACACAATTCACAGCACTCATCATAGACATACCCTCCCCAGTGTCCATCACCCAGCCACCCCATCCACCCAGCCCCCCTTCCCTCTAGTAACCCTCAGTTTGTTTCCTGAGATTAAGAGTCTCTTACGGTTTGTCTCCCTCCCAATCCCATCCTGTTTCATTTTTTCCTTCCCTACCCCTCAAACCTCCTACTCTGCCTCTCAAATTCCTCATATCAGGGAGATCATATGATAACTGTCTTTCTATAATTGACTTATTTTGTTCAGCATAATACCCTCTAGTTCCATCCATGTTATTGCAAATGTCAAGATTTCATTTCTTTTGATGGCTACATAGTATTCCATTGTATGTATACACCACACCTTCTTTATCCATTCATCTGTTGATGGACATCTAGGTTCTTTCCACAGTTTGGCTATTGTGGACGTTGCTGCTATAAACATTCAGGTGCCTGTGTCCCTTCAGATCACTACATTTGTATCTTTAGGGTAAACACCCAGTAGTGTGATTGCTGGGTCGTAGGGTAGCTCTATTTTTAATTTTTGAGGAATCTCCATGTTGTTTTCCAGAGTGGCTGCACCAGCTTGCATTCCCACCAACAGTGTAGTAGCATTCCCCTTTCTCCACATCCTCACCCAAATTCAATCTTAAACCAATAACTCTGTGGATTGGCTAGGTGGATCTTTTGCTGTTTTCACCTGAACATATTGTTGCCTCTACCTGGAGGGTTAAGCTGAAATAGTCCAAGATGGCCTTACTCCCATGCAGGCTGTTGACTGGGCTTCTCATGTGGCTTCCCATTCTGGTACTAATACTCATACAATAGACTAGCCTGGCTGCCTTCTACGGCCTTCTCAGGACATTGTCCCAAGGCAGAAGCTAGAAGACATCTACAGGCTTAGACTCCAGGACTCACACAATGTCCCTTTCATCATATTCTGTTGGTCCCAGCAAGCCACAGGGCAGCCCAGACTGAAGGAATGAGGAGACAAGAGTCCACTACCTCTTGATGGGTGAGCTCTAAAGTGTCTGTGACCATATTTAATCTTCCACAGCACACTCTCTCCCACAATCACTCACCCTTCTCCCACCCGCAAGATAAATTTACCTCTTCCCAATACCCTCAAAATTTTCACACAGCTATGACATCAGGTTCAAAGTCCAGTACCTGTAGATCTGATTGGTTCAGATATGGACGGATTCTTCATGTTATGCTCATCCTGATCCAGAGATCTGTGAACTCAAGAGACAAGTTGTCTTCCACACATACCCCCAACATGCAATGTTGATGCAAGAACAGGATAATAATAGTCACTCCCGCTCAAAAATTAGAACAGGAAGCTCATAGCAGTTACCGGCCCATAGTAATCGGGAAGGGCAGTCAGGTGCATGTAGCCAGTTACCCCACCACCCCAGGGAAAGGGCTCACTCCTTGATTAAGATTCCATCCCACCCCCAGCAGTAGAGTGGTCTCCTTGGCTTTGGGCTCTACCCTCTGGGCTCTTAGATCCTCTCTCTGAGAGATCTTTCCTTTGTGACAGAAATGGCCTGTGTTCTGTAGTTGAATAGCTTTGTCAGAATGCTTTCTACCCACAGAAATTTGGGATCTGCTGGCCTCTATGTTTTCGATTTTCTCAGTCTCCTTCAGTGTAAGCCAGTAGACACTCTTAAGGACTGTGAGCTTGCCTGGAATCCAACCATGGCTCACTCAAGCCCCAAAACCTATATCTATAATTTTTTTTTCCAAAATGAATCTCTACTTTGGACCATGTGTGAAGCTGCCATGAGAAAAACTTTAAGAGTCTCTGGAGCCCTTTTATGTAGCTGTGGGTGTCTACCAGAATCTGC
The DNA here is from genome assembly GCF_002288905.1 of Enhydra lutris kenyoni. NCBI lineage: Eukaryota > Metazoa > Chordata > Mammalia > Carnivora > Mustelidae > Enhydra > Enhydra lutris. Next base: position 16,124,675 of record NW_019154124.1, on the reverse strand, counting down.
CTTAAATGTCTCAGAGATTTTAACAAAAAAATCTTATACTCACACACTGATTGGATCTTTGGCTTCATTTCACTGGATGACTAACAATTCATTCCCCAACCAAGCAGGCACTGGGTCTCCTGTGTTTCCTCTAGATTCTCCCTGCAAGCCAAATAGCTCCTTCTTAAGTTCCCGTAGCTTGTAACAAAGAGCCAGTGGAATCCCACTGGCATGTCAACATTCTATTTAGAGATCTCTAGAATCTTCTTGGCCAGATATATAAGTGTGGTAGATAAAATACCCTTCTTTCAAGTGACTGCAGGACACTTTCTTCTCCAGGTACTCCAAGGCTGTATAATGCAGGTTACCCTCTTTCCAGGCTCCAGTAGCAATGTCCTTACTTTTCTTCCGGGCTTCTGAGATTTCTGCGTCAGTTGCTTTAAGTCAAAACTTAGGGAGACAGCTGGTGTTGTTCCTCTGTTGGTTTTCCTAGTCTCCCTTAGGCAGCTACTTTCAGCTCAGGGTCCGCTGGGCTGGAACGTTCAAGATGACCTCACTCTTGTGCCCAGCAGTTGGTAATGGCTGTTGCCTCAGGCTACTCAGTTCTGCCCATGAGGCTGCTCAGTTCTGCCCATGAGGCTTCTCATCTTCCAGTAGATTAAACAAGCTTCCTTTTATTGTGGTTTCAAGGTAGCAAATCTAAGGCCTCCTGAAGCCCAGATTCTAGAAATTGCCAAGTGTCAATTACTTCACTTTTTTTTTTTTTTTTTTTTTTTGGGTCAAAACAAGTCACAAGGCCTGCCCAGATTTGAGGAGATGGAGAAATAGACTTCACCTCTGGATGGAGTGTTTGTGGCCGTGTTTAATGAACCGTGGTTGCTATGACTACTTTATAATCTACCTAATTGACTCCATGCTTTGCAAGATAAGCAAGCTGATCTATTTTGCAAACAATAAATAACATCTTTAAAAGGGAAATCCTTTATTACTGCACCTCCCTCAATGATCCTAGTCAGTCACTTGGTCCAGTCATTCTAAGGTCCCGACGATATTTAAACAATGACAGGTTGACTTTGTAATTTATTATTTTTCCTCTGAGGAACATAAGGATATAGCACTGTTATATCTATTGCTGTTTGTCCCTGATTACCCATCCTGTAAGAATAATATTTTTCTTTTGTGAATTCTTTATACATTTATCAATACCTTGACACCAATTTGTTGTGTTACTTATTTATTACATATATTTATTTATATGACTCCTCTCTCCTAGAAAGATTAAATCCTCTAAGAGGCAGAATTAATAAATGGTTCATGTTTATATCTCTTTTTTTTTTTAAAGTAAGCTCTACGCCCAGTGTGGGGCTTGAACTCAGGACCCTGAGATCGAGAGTCAGGTGCTCTACTGACTGAGCCAGCCAGGCGCCCCTATGTTTATATATTTTTAACAATCAGCGCCATGCTGATTATGATTATGTAGATATGATTATGTAGATTCTACATAAGTTTTTACTGAATTATGCTCCAGCTCTTTGAAATAATACATGTGTACATTTAAAAAAAAAAATGTAAGGACTATATCAGCTGTTGACTCAAAGATAGCTACTAATTATCAAAACAAACAATAGGTTTTCCTATATAAGATCTTAAAGAATACAAATGCAGATTTGTTATTATGGTTTTTAAATGAAAGTCAGTAGTCACAAGGTTTCATACCTACATGACTCTTCTACTCACAGTGTTACCATACTGGAAGGGCAAGAGAAAAATAAAAATTAGCCTCCATGTGATTTTATCAAATGATTTCAAAGGTTTCATTTTATGTACCACCCCCCCCCGGCCTCCTTTTCCCTCAGAAGTTCCAGAAAGCTAGTGGATTAATACTCCCTTTGTTTGCACCTGCCTTTTATCCCTGCACATCCAACATTAGCAGAAGGTCTAAAATTTCTTAACAGTTGGTGTCCTTGAATCTAGGATATTTACTTGTCAATGTTTTTTCATCATTGGAACATCTGAGAGCTCTGCCAAAAAAATCTCTTTGTGTCAAATCTCTACTCTGGCCAGAATTTCGTGGGTGACACTTGCTAACTTTTAAATTCACCAACACTGCCTTTGTTTCTCCTACGTATCAATCATTTGCTCACAAGTCTAACTATAATTCCTCTGGGCTTTTTTTTAATGTCGACATAGTATTAACCTATGGTTATCATAATATTAACATAGCCATTGTTAGCAATTTACTCATCACTATTAGTATCATGAATATGATTAGAATAATAAAATTATTTCCTACATGCCTCACCATACATAGACCAAGACATGCAACCTCCACATCGACAAATACATATGAACATTTTGGGGGGCCTAGGTACTAAAATCTGAACAGTCAGAAATGTTATCCAATAGATAACAATATTATCCAATAGATAACAGTATTGTTATCCAGTAGATAACAATAGCTCTAGTCTCTGTTTTTTTCTATGGTTTAACTCTTTTATACTTATTTAAACATATTAGTGTAAGGACTGATGGAGAAAGACCACATTATTTTTTTCCAGTTGATTAAACAGTTGGTCCATACCATTTATTGTACAATCTACCCTTTTCCTGACTGATAATGCCTTATTTATCATATACTAATTCTTAAATGTTTTATATCTATTTCTGGACTCTCTATTTTGGTTTATTGATCAAATTGCCTATTCACTGATAGCTTCCCCTGGATTCTATTTAATTACTATTTTAAGTAGTCTTTTATGTGTAATATCTGGTGAAGGTATTCCCCTCTCCTTATCTTCTTTTTCAGAATTTTCATGGCTATTCTTTGTTAATAAAAAATTGAGATATAACTCACATACCATGAAGTTCACCCTTTTGAAATGTACAAGTCACTGATTTTTAGTATACTCACCAAATTTTGCAACCATCACCACTAATTGAACAAGATTTTCATCATCCCCAAAGAAAACCTTGTACCTGTTAATCAGGTCACACCCCATTCCATACTCACCCCAGCCCTTGACAACCACTAAATCTACTTTGTCTCTATGGGTTTGCCTATTTTGGAAATTTCATATAAATGGAATCATATAATGCAGACCTTCTGTAACTGATTTCTTTCATTTAGTGTAATGTTTTTTCAAAGTCCATCCATAGTCAAGCCTGTATCAGAATGTCTTACCTTTTTATGGCCCAATGATACTCCATTGCATGGATGTACCTCATTTTGTTTATCCTTTGATTAACAGATGAACATGTGGCTTGTTCCCACTTTTTGACTATTATGAATCTCAGCTGTCATTTTTAATTTGCATTTTAACTACTTATGTGAATTAAGGTATACTCTAATAACCATCCTAATCACATGGTTTTATTGCCTCAGAGTAGGAGTGGTCTTAAGAAGCTATAGCCTAAAGAGCTAATGAGTATCAAAAAGAATAACCTTGGGGCGCCTGGGTGGCTCAGTGGGTTAGGCCTCTGCCTTCGGCTCCGGTCATGATCGTGGGGTCCTGGGATCAAGCCCCTCATCGGGCTCTCTGCTCAGCAGGGAGCCTGCTTCCTCCCCTCTTTCTGTCTGCCTCTGCCTGCTTGTGATCTCTCTCTCTGTCAAATAAATAAATTAAATATTTTTTAAAAAAGAATAACCTTCATAAATGATATAACATGAATAATTTGATGAGCACTTTTCAGGGTTAAAAGCCCATTGATAAACCCACCAAGCCAACATGTGAGTTCACAGAACTGCTTAACGGGATAATTTGCAGATTTTTGCTTGCACAACACTCACCTGGGGCACTTGTTAAAAAGCAAAGTTACTGGCCCCACTGCAGAGGTAGTGATGTAGATGGTCCCTGAACTATAATTTAAACCATGTGCTCCCCAAGTACATTTTCATCTAAATTGCTTGCGTGCAGCCCATCAGAATTACAGCTAAAATCAGGTTCCCCAAAACAAACCCTCCAGAAGTGCCCCGGAGAAGGCTGCATTTGACATAACCAACAAGAAAGGCTCCTCAGACAAGTATGAAAACACCTGAGAAAGGTCAGACCTTCTCTTGTTTTTTCTTGGGCAAGCCTACACTACCATGAGCCTCCAGAATTACCCCCATCCTCATATGGAGGGGTTGGCCTCCTTTCTGGTCCAGAACTCAAGCCTCACCTTAGCCTTCCATGGATGAGGGTGCCCATGTGCCCCGCCCGCAGGGGAATCTGCTCTCATCAGCTGCTAACACGTGCGTCCACGTGCGGAGCCGTGCGTGCTCCTGGGCCTGCTAAAGCCTGCAGCGTCGCGTCTGTCCTCCCTTTCAGGCAAGAGAAGGCCGGACCACCATTGTGATAGCCCATCGGCTGTCCACCATCCGAAACGCAGACATCATCGCTGGGTTTGAAGATGGCATCATTGTGGAGCAAGGAAGCCACAGGGAGCTGATGAAGAAGGAAGGCGTGTACTTCAAGCTTGTTAACATGCAGGTATGAGCATCCCAGGATTTTGTTTTCTGCTTCTCAGTAGGGTGTTCTTTGTATCATCAAAACATCAGGCAGCTAATGCCATGCTGAGAAATGGAAAGCTTCAGGAAGATACTGAAAGCGTATGTCTGAAACTTGAATTCAGAATCAGCCAAAGAATCCTGAGAGAGAGAAAGGTGAGGGAGGAAGAAAGTAAAGGAAGACATCAAAAACATTTCAAATTTATTCCTCAGGACAGAGATCCTTAATTGCCTGGGGAATGTGTTCAAGCTAGCAGGTCCTTTCCACTGAGACTAGGGATCATCGGAGAAGTGGCAAGAGCCAGAGATGCCAGGATCTCCCATGGTTAGAGGAGGTCCTATGCGATTTTTAAAATGCTTCTTAGATCCTAACAAAACCAGGAGCAGGAGTAATGACTCTAGGAAGTGAATAGAGAGGTCTTCTTTTTTAAAAAATCATTCACTCTAGTTCCTGAAACAGGTAATATTGATAGTTGGTTTCTATTACAATTGTATTATGCTTACTTGTGCAACTTTGCAAAATAATTAAGCTAGAAATATCTTTTCCATAAACATTCTTATATCAAAGCAAAAGTTGGGTACTTAGTTTATTTCCAGTATTTCTCTAAGTATTTTAAGATTATATTATTTATTTGAGAGAGAGTGAGAGAGTGCATGTGTAAGCATGAGAGGGGGCCGGGGGGGGCAAAGGGAGGGGCAGAGGGAGAGAATCTCCAGCAGAGTCTCCTCTGAGCTCAGGGCTCAAACTCACCACCCTGATCATGACCTGAGCTGAAATCAAGAGTCAGATGCTTAACCAGCTTCAGCAATTTATTACACATTATTATAATGGATTGCTGAGTACCCATTAAAATGTTAGCATCCAGATGATCTATATCTGAAATGTTAAGAAAAAAAAATACCCATGCATATCCTAGTTATGGTTATATTTATAGAAGTATATACTTTTGCTTTGATATAAGAATGTTTATAGAACAACTATTTCTAGCTTAATTATTTTTCAAAGTTGCACAAGTAAGCATAATACAACAGTAATACAAACCAACAATTATCAATATTACCTGTTTTAGGAACTAGAGTGAAACTCTGGTTAGTGAAACTACCAAATGAAACGATGGAAGGTCTTACAACTCTTGCTTCAATTTGCCAGAGAAGGTTTTCCGGCAGGAGGGGAGTAATTATCGTGTTTTCACTAATTATTTCCATATGGCCTACCCATCACAGGGTCTTCATCATTTCTCTCATTAAGAAAATAAGTATAATGTTCCTTTAATTCAGTTTTAGTTTTCATTTTGTTAATGGTTCCTATGGCTCTGAGGTTTTGCCTGTCAAATGTGGTAACCACGGGGCGCCTGGGTGGCTCAGTGGGTTAAAGCCTCTGCCTTCCGCTCAGGTCATGATCCCAGGGTCCTGGGATCGAGCCCTGAATCGGGCTCTCTGCTTGGCAGGGAGCCTGCCTCTCTCCCTACTTGTGATCTCTGTCTGTCAAATAAATAAATAAAATCTTAGGGAAAAAAAAATGTGGTAACCACTTTCTCCCCTGGCTGGCCGCTTCCGTGCCCCAGAAGGAATGACCTTCTATTCCCACCAGCACTTAGGTTCGGAGGCCACCGAGGCCGCCAAGAGGATAAGGACAGCTCTGACGTTTCTATATCATCCTCCTTTCTTTCCAAGGAAAGAAATAGCCTTTCTTTCCTAGAAAAAGATGTACAATTGAAGACTGAACAGTGTCCTGTGATAGAAGAGGCTTGTCACCAACTAAGCAGTGGTTTCAGCAAGTCCTTCCTGGTTCACTGAGGAGAGCATGCCCCAAGATGACCGCTCATGTTGCCACCAGCTCTGACAGTCTGTGATTCTTAGTCCCCTTGAACTTGGCCACCTTGGCACTCACACGTTTCCTACTTCTGGCTTACACTTTGCCTCACCATTTATTTGTTGGTGCTGGTGCAGAGATGGAGGAAAGAGCTTCAGTGAGCCTGGGTGTTCACTAAATGCTCACACCAACATGCTGCTTTTGCCTCTAGTCCCAAAGACTGACCAACCTAGTGTCAGAAAAACCTTGTCTCGGTTTTGTTTTTAAGTAGAATGTTCATTGCTTTTTCATTAGGTAGACTCTTGGCTCTTCGTTGTTTCTTTTAAATGTATTTTTTTTTTCCTGATTATAAATGTAATGCCTTATTTTTAAAACCAAGCATAAAAAAAAAAAACTCAAACATGAGTATCTTAGAAATTTGAGAGACTCCTACAATTCAAATCCTTGTTGATAAGCACTACCAGCCACTTGGTATTTATTTTTCATCTTTCCTAACCTAAAAGAGTTACACAGTATTTCCAGATTTCTTTCATTATTTATGAGATTATCTTTTCACATGTTCATTGGCCATTTGTGGTTTTTCCTCTGTTAAAGCATCTTTTCCTATTTTAGGCCATTTTTCTGTTGGGTCGTTCATGATATTGACTTATAAGAACTCCTAGCATAAAGAGGAAATACATTTTTGCATGTATTAGAGATATTTTTCCTGCTTTTTTTCTCTCTCTCTCTTTTTTTTTTTTTAAGAGGGAAGGGGGAGAGAAAAAGTACTCACATGAGCACATGTACACGTGCATGTGAGGAGGGTAAGTGGCACAGGGAGAGAGAGACTCTCAGGCAGATTCCCCCCTGAGCACGGAACATGTCACAGACTCTATCCCACTACCCTGAGATCGTGACCTGAGCAGAAATCAAGAGTCGGATGCTTAATTGACTGAGCCACCTGTGTGCCCCCGCTTTGTTCTTTTAATTTCGCTTTGTAGTTTGTTTGGCTACCATTAAAAAAAGAAGGAAGGAAGGAAAGAAAGAAAAGCAAAAACTTTAAAATCATATGTAATTATATTATCTTTTTTTTCCCCTTCATATGTTCAGGATTTGGAGTTGTTTTTAGAAAGGCTATACCCATATTTTCTTTCAACATTTATTGTTTTACTTTTCATAATTAAATATTTGAGCCAGCTGAGGTATATTCAGGTGTAAGAAATAAGGGCTATCGGTTTTAAATAAATACTTTTCATCACCTGGTAAAAGTGGCCATTTTGACTTTGGAGCTCGGTGAACTCAGCACCCACCAAATGAGGGCTTCAGGTAAGGCACAGAAAAAACTATTAAGGGAGAGAGAGAGGGATTCTTCATTTAGTTACAGAAGGCTAAAATCAGAGTGGGCTTATTGGGAGAACTGTTCATTTTGATGGCCCCTTTGATAGCATAGAGAAGATAACAAAAAAAGGAAAAGAAGAGGCATTCACAAGAGGTGGTCCAGTTTGACTTGCCATGAACTAGAATTTGAGGGGGCCAGGCATGAGCGTATGATGAGGACCTGTGGAAGATTTTTTGAGCTGGGATGTGATTTGAGCACAACTGCTCTTTAGGAAAATAAATCTGGTAACAGTGTGGGAGTGGATGGAAGTGAGGACGCAGGATCAGAAGACTAGGGCTTTAGGTTGGTTTGGGTTGGGAGATGGTGGAAAACAGCTCCAATTATAAGCAAGCAAGGAGGTCCACCATGCAGAACCACAGAACGCGTCACTGTCCTGTGGTTCAAGGCACGTGGGTGATGTTCTGTCGGGTATCAAAAGCACAGTTGGAATGCTAGTATGGGATAATACACAGAGCTCTCGAGAGGCTGCTGTAGGTGCAGTAAGGCACTCGTCATAGGCTTGGGTCGGGGGACAGGACCTGAAGAAAAGGAGCAAGAATATGACATCACTACAGTAACTCAGGTTCTGGATAAACCATTAAGAGTTTTAGACTCAAAGTTAGCCGCCAGCAAGGTTGGCTTGATGTTCCTCACCAGGCATTGAGCTGGAGGTTGGAAAATTTCCCTGCCCCTGCCCCCTTTAAGGAGAGAATTGATCCCACTGAAGCTTAGCCTGCAGGTGGGTTCACCTGAGGTGAGATGAGTCTGAGCGGGGATATAAGGAAAAATATGAATGCACTCAGCCAGTGAGGGAAAGCAGTTTAATTGCCTCTCATGGGGAGTGACCAGCTTTTTCCTTGTTTGTAGCTTTAGAAATTACCCTCGGGAATAGTTCTATTCTTCTTCCCGCTGGTGGTGGTCATGAATTGTTCCCTGCATTCTTGAGTGCAGAGAAAATTCCGGTGTACCTGCTGGATAATGGAAAACTTGCCTTTTAATTTTTAGGAAATACTTTTATTCTCCAGTTTTCATATTGTTCAAATGAGATTTAGCTTTTGTGTCCTCTTAACACAACTTCTCTGTGTTGAAACACTTCTTGACTGTCTTAGAGCTAGTCTTGATTGAGAAGCTGTTAGGAAATGGACAAGTCGTGGCACATGTAATATTCAATATGGCTTTATGGGTCTAAATTTGATGTTATATCCATCTGAAGACACACAAGTACACAACATGTTCTTTTCAGACGTCAGGAAAACAGGTCCAATCAGGAGAATTTGACCTTGAACTAAATAATGAAAAGGCTGCCGCGGATATGACTCCAAATGGCTGGAAATCTCGCCTATTTAGGAATTCTACTCGTAAAAGCCTTAGGAATTCATGGAAGTATCAGAATGGCCTTGATGTGGAAGCCAAAGAACTTGTAAGTTGTTTTTCACTTAAATCTTTTGTGGTAGAGTTCTGCTGTTAAAATTCCTACCTTTGCTAGTATATTGCAGGCACAGATGATTGATTCCTACTCTGAATCTACTTTTCCTTCCTGGAAAAAAGAAAATTTGAACTTTTAAATGCATTTGGCAATGAATTAAAATCAATTCCAATTAAAAGTGGATTTCCTGTTTTGGGGGGATAGATTGAGAAAAGTAGTCTTTGTGTTTAGATCCTTAAACGTAGATATTCCATTCGTCTTTGAGATCCAGAGATAAAGCTCCAGTGAAAGGCCCTGATATCTGCATTCTGTTAGGAACGATTACCTCTGATGGTCTATGCTGAAAAGCCAGAATAACATCAGTTTAAACAAATGAAGAGTTTTCATTTCTTTCACCTAAGAAAGCCTCAGTGATAAGAAACCCAAGGCTAGCGTGGTGGTGTCCCCACAGTTCCCTTGGATTCATGCACCTCTCATTCTTATCTTCCCTATGCTTGCGTGTGACCTTCATCCTCAAGGATCTAAAAGGGCTTCTGAAGCTCCAGCCATAACAGCCATAGTCCAAACATCAGGAAGAAACAAAGAGATTTTCCAGAAGTTCCAGACGTACTTTACTTACATGTCCTTGGCCATAAATTAATCCCATGGCCGTACCTAGCTACAAGGGAGGGTAAAAAAATTTAATCTTTTTACTGTATGCATTGCCACCCTAAATTAGATTGGAATTATCTTACTAAGGAAAGGGACAGAATGTCGAGAAATAGCAAAATTCTATGTTCTTTAACTCTTCCCACCTAAAGACTTGTGATATTAATTCAAGTTAACTGAAACTTTTATAATTGCAAGGGGGAATCAATTCTAAGAAAATGTATTTTCTTATTTCAAGAAATTGTTTGAAAATACACTTGGATGTTATTTGATAAAGGTGGCTTATTTTTACTCCCGTATTGGCCCGAAGAAACTCATCCTACTGAGAATTCACTGCTCTGTTTTTCTCTGCCCACAGTATTTACTGCAGAGATTACAAGAGCTCTCTTAAAGGTCTTCATCTTGGTATATTTATGGAAAGAAAAGTAACAATTACACTATCGAGTTAAGTTGCTTTATCTTAAGTAAGATAAACAATTCCCACCTACGCTCCCCCCCACTTTGGCTATGGAAGTATCCACCTTTTGTCTTCTCATTTATCTTCAGAGCTTTGCTGCTAAGTCTTGAGAGTCTGGCATTTCGGAGAACCACTTGTCTTCTCTTGAAGAATTGCACAAAGAGGGGGAGGCAGGACATGCCAATCAACAAAATTGTCCCAAGTACCATCAGAGAGGGTTTGACAATGTGCCCAAGGAGAGAGAGGAATTAAGTGTGATGAGAGGGATCTGGGGAGACCTGTTTTTGTGTGTTGAAAAGAGTAGTCTGGGGAAAAGTCTCATTTATCCGGTTGGAGACCAGGACTTAAAGATAATGCTAACTAGGGAAGAAAATAAAATGAGAGAGAAGAAATAAAAGAAGTGAAATGAAAGAAAAGAAATAAGAGAAAGAAAAAAGAAAATACAAAGAAAAGAAAATACAAGGAAAATACCAAGAAAAGAGGAGAAAATACAAAGAAAATGGGTGACTTGAAAAAAGAGAGCTGAAAACAACCTACCACCATGTTCTCTGTGTCCTAGAGACCAAACGTGATCTCTGTAAACGACCATAAAGCTATGGGATTCCATAGGCACCTTTTGCATCTAGTTTAATTCTAAAGGAGAATATTCTGACTATAGAGGTAGTTTATGTGACCTAAATCCTTCATGTTTGAGCAGACATGGAGTTTGACATTTGCTGAGACTCTGGTGTGTGCCAGGTATCGGGATAGTTTCTACGGATATGAAGATGTACAGTCTTCACCTTTAAAATCAGAACTCCTATATTAGAAAAAGAGGCATATAAATACATAAGAAAAAAATCACAAAACAAGCTAAGCTTTGAAACAGGAGAAGCCTGCCAAGGACCAGTGTTAAAAGGGAATGGGATAATTGATTTGGTTTTATCAGTTAGGACCCTGTGCCAGAAAAAGGCAGCACTGGACAGGGTTCTGGGGGTGAGGAGACCAGGCCTGTGTTCTCAAGTTAATAATGGTATCCTACCTTTGTGGGGATCTTTATCCATCTGCTCATGGGTATTGTCTCATTTGACCCCACCAGCATCCCTGAGTGGAGTTGGGACTTGAACACCAGAGTGTTTTGTGCCTGGGTCTTGCCTCGTCTCCCTCTGCTGAGGCTGGAACAGAGACAGGCTGATGAAACCATGGAGACCACTTCTTGGGTGAATAACTCTCGCCCAGCTTATGCCGTGTAATCACTGGCCACTGTTGGGATTTATTAACAAACTGTCTCACTCTTCAGTGGTTGCATGTGGACGGGTCATCTCTGCGCCTCATCTGCAAGTTCCTTGAGGGCAGTGCTGTCCTTGTCTACACACTCCGCTGACTGTTGTGTCCTCCCCAGCTGGTCCTGACCTGTCCGTGCGCATGTGTGTGTGTGCTCTAGGATGAAAACGTGCCGCCGGTGTCTTTTCTGAAGGTCTTGAAATTGAATAAGACGGAATGGCCGTACTTTGTGGTCGGCACAGTGTGCGCCATTGCCAACGGGGCCCTGCAGCCGGCCTTTTCCATCATATTCTCAGAAATGATAGCGGTAAGTTTGCAAACATCCCTCGGGAGCTTGAATTGAATCCGTTCTCATGCCAACATCACTCTTGGGTCCGTTTTGGAGTAAAGCAGCCTCAAATTAAAGTACGCCCAAGTTTTTAATTCCCTTTTGAGGAAAGCCGTGAGGCAAAAGAAAAATTAGCCTTCCGACCCATGCCAAGTTAGGATATTAATGATATGGTAAGTTTAAAAAAAAAAAAAAACGTTAGGGGCGCCTGGGTGGCTCAGTGGGTTAAGTCGCTGCCTTCGGCTCAGGTCATGATCTCGGGGTCCTGGGATCGAGTCCCGCATCGGGCTCTCTGCTCAGCAGGGATCCTGCTTCCCTCTCTCTCTCTGCCTGCCTCTCTATTTGTGATTTCTCTCTGTCAAATAAACAAACAAACTCTTTAAAAAAAAAAAAAAAACAAAAACAAAAAAAAAAAAAACGTTGGAGGCATTGAATTGTGTGTCTGCACTGGGGTGAAACTGAGATCAGGCATTCCCCCTCTGCCCGCCCCTGGAGGGGAGATGCATGCTCATAGCATGGCTGGGGGGTGGGGGGTGAAGGAAGGGCAGGCTCGAGTCGCAGCATCTGAGAGGCCAGATGCTCAGGACGGGCCGACTCGCCACTTCTCAGCTGTGCAAACTTGGGCTAGATGCTGTCCCTCCTTGGGCCTCAGTTCCTTCATCTCTAAAATAATCCTGCCTCCGAGAAGGCTGAGGCTGGAAGGAGATGGCACAGGCCACTCTAAGGTGAAGCGCTGAAGAGTGTCTGCTCTGATGTGAGCTTTCAAGAAGCAGTAGCAACTCATCACTGTTGGAATAATCCTTCCAAGGCCTGGGGAGTCTGAGACCCAGAAGATTTATCCAATTGTTAACTTCGGTGGGGGTAATTGTAGGAACTTTCCAGAAATAGCTAAGGCTCTCTCAAACCCACCATTTATATTATGTGGTCTTAGTCAACCTCTGACATCATTGGAGAGACTTTCTTATTCAGATGAATTACTCTTCATCGTTGTTACAAGTTTATTGTACTTGCATTGGACATTGGTCTGCAAGTAAGAGCACAAGCCAAAAATTTAACAAATTACCTAGGACCCTCCAGATATTTTAAAATTAGAAAGCATGGCTTTCTAATGGCTCCCTTGCCATTCAGGACCTGTGTGGACTGTATTGATATGTGGGGGCCTCTCCTGTGTGCCAGATGCTGCTCCGGGCACTGGAAATCAGGTAGAGAATAAAGCAAGACCAGCCCTCAAAGCAGTTACTTTGTCCTAGGACAGACACGGCACACACAGGAAACAAACACTGAACGTGTCACGGGATAGCAGGTGTTAGGCAGGACCTGGCAACGGGGGAGCTGGGGCTGGAGGTGCTGTTTCGGGTTGGGGAGTTGGGAGCCGCTGTGGAGGGAGAGGAGCAGGGCTGGGACCTCTTGAGAAGGAGCTGGGGCAGAGGGAACAGTGAGTGCTGGGGGAGAGGAACAGACGCCAAAATGTGCGACCACACACGCTCTGCCCATGATGCCTCAGCCCACATTAATAACCACGCGTTCCTCAAATTCGCCACAGGAAGGAGAGTGGTTCTCAGCGGGCTGGGGAGTGGGAATGGGGAGAGTTACCGTTGATGGAGTGCAGAGTTTCAGTGCGACGTGCAGCAGAAGTTCTGGATGCGGGTGCTGGTGAAGGTGGCATCACACTGTCAGTGAGCTTCATGCCACTGCATTGGATACTGAAAAATGGTCATAAAGGTAAATTTTTTGTTATAGATATTTGGCAATAAACAACCCCCCATATGTTCAAAGCCTAGTGTTTCAATTGTGATGCTCAAGCCATTATTTATGTGAAGAGTGAAGAGGATCATGTAATCCAAGTAGGCATTTTTAAATGTTCTTTTGTAGGTTTTTGGACCAGGGGATGATGACGTGAAGCAGCAGAAATGCAACATGTTCTCATTGCTTTTTTTAGGTCTGGGAATTATTTCCTTTTTCACTTTCTTCCTTCAGGTAGGTACCTATGATTCTATCTTCTCAGCAAGTCTACATTCCATTAGAGAATATAAATTTATCTATTAGCTAGATTTGCATTCCTTATCACTATACATTAATTACCAGTTCACCAAACCCTAATGGAGCTTCCAATTCTTAGACCGAAATGAATTGCAGGGGCTCCTGGGTGGCTGAGTCGGTGGAGCGTCTGCCTTTGGGTCAGGTCATGATTTCAGGGTCCTGGGATCAAGCCCCACGTGGGGCTCCTTGCTCACTGGGGAGCCGCCTTCTCCCTCTGCCTGCCACTCCCACTGCTTGTGCTCTCTCTCTTCCGGACAAATAAATGAATAAAAGCTTTAAAAAGATGCAGTCTGCGAGGCTCTTCCAGAGAGCAGTGTCCTGAAGCAGAGGGAATCCTGACTCCCCCGTGTGCTAACTTCTGTAATGTTCCAGGTTCGCCCCCAGCAAACATTCATTACAAAGGGAAAAAGAGACTTGAATTCATAAGAGGATGTAAGTGCCAGTTAAATTCAATATAAACTAGGGGGAAAGAGTCAGTACAACAGTATTCGCTCTTCTGTTGTGACTCAGCATGAAGTAATTTCTCTGATCTCTTCCTCCTTGATGGATGAACTCTGAAAGAACGTGTGTCCTACGCATTTAGACACTGTGGCCCCAGCCACAGTGAACTTGTCCACCTCGCTCTGTTTATCCTCTTCCACCTAGACTTGTAGTCCATTTCTTCTATCTGTATCTCAGCACCACGCGGACCTTTCTAACACAGGCCATTGAGTCAGCAAAATGAGCTTTCCTAGTCCCATCCAGCGCACTTGTCTTCTGTCGTCGTTGAATGGATGGCAAAAGCAAGACAAACATTGTCTTCAGAAATCGTTGCCTTACTAGTCGCAGCTCTGTTCTCCAGTCCAGCCCAGGCCTTGGTGTATTTGGGGAGTGGAGCTGGATTTATAAATGAGTCTTGGAGCCTGGGACACCAGTGGGATGGTGCACAGAACTGCTGTGCTCACACTGGCCTTGAGCGACTCAACAGCCAATGGCGGAGGAGACCAGAGTCGTCGAGCCAGTGTTGGACACTTGGGGCTGGTACCTCCCCAGGCGCTGAGCGCCGTCCTCCTGGCTTCCTAAAGACTCCTGATGTGTCCTCCCCCCAGCACCCCACACCCACACCGCACCGACATCCGTGTGCCTCTAGGCTCCCACCTATCCCAGAGGCCCTGGAAGCAGGCCCAGCTGGAGACATCCGGGCTTCTCTTCAGTTGGAACAATGGTATAACTTAGAAAGAGGGACGTTTTCTGGCAGGGATGCCTGCTGAGGAAGAATAGCCTAATTGTTCCCCAGTCTGAGAGTAGGTGGAGCCTTGACAGAGAACCAGCAAACTCCTTTCATTTGGAGCTTGATGCTATGGACCTCCTCCTTCCCTCTGCCCTCCACCCTCCCCTACAGGAGCCAGAATGTATTCCTGGACAGAGTCATGTTCCTGTTTCCAACCATCTGAAGTATCAGCAACACAGAGTTATAATTATATATGGTGTTGTCCTTACTGAGATGCTGTCCTTAAAGTCTGGAAAAGGAAATAGAATGTTTCAGAAGCCAGAGCTGGACCTTTGTAAGGCTTCTGGCGTTAGGCTTCTTTCTGCATGATTGCGTAGCACATGAATTTGAAGTTGAGACTTCGAATTAGTGTTTGGTCATAGACTTGTGTTACCTGAATGGTGGATTAATATGTAAGTCACCTAAAAAGCAATGTGAATGTACCTACTTGGGTCAGAATCCTGATGATCCAAAGGGACAATAGGTTTTTTTGTTTATTTGTTTTTATCTCAACCAGGGCTTCACATTTGGGAAAGCTGGCGAGATCCTTACCACCAGGCTTCGATCGTTGGCGTTTAGAGCAATGCTGAGACAGGTAGGCGTGTGCGCTGGAGAACGCCCTTGGTTTGGATTTCTTGCACTCAAAGCCCATTTCTGTTTGGAGTGTGCTATAGTTCACGTCTGTGCCTGCCCGCCCCACCCATGCATTCCTGCAGGGATTGGTGGGGGTGCCCTGCACACCATCCTGGGCTTGGAATGTCCCAAGTCTTCTCAGGGATCTCAGTGGAGTAGGCTTCATTTAGGTGGCTTTTTGGGCTTATTTTGCCACTACTTCTATCCACATGGATACCGTCTTTTCAAGGACCTATGGTTCTTCTCTGGATTCTCTGCAGGCCCTAGCAAGGCATTTGAGACTCCAGGGTATCTTTTAACAAAGGAAAAGGTGGTAATATTCATGATTGATTCTGCTAATCCTTTCCCCAAATGTTGGTAACTGAGTTTTGGTTTTGTCTTATTTGGGCTCTGTTTTCCTGTTAATTCATCTGTTAGTTCACTCAGTCCTTACAAACTCTGTACTGGTATGCTAGTAGCTGGGACGATAAGGTGCATTATCTACCCTTTTAAGAAGTCCACAGTCTGGTGCAGCACATGGGGGGAAATGTGCAAATTTCAATTCTCTGTTTTTATAGAGAGGCCTTAAGAGAGGCCCAGAACATTACCCATACACCTGGCAGGATTTGATTATATTCCTGCTCTATAAAAGAGCCCATAGCAGGTATCCTATTTGGAACATGTCTGAATTTACAAACTATTTTCCAGTGTCTTTTAAGTGTTGCTATGTAGGGAAAATTATTTTCTATGAAACTAAAAGATGCGTGGATGAGTAGCCTATAGTTAAAATCATTTTTAACAAACAACTTTTCAATTCTTGTTTAAAAAAACAACTACACATGGTGAGAAACCAGGGCTGATTTTCTCATGCCTAGAAGGTTCAAGAATTAGGTTGAGCATAACCCAAGTGTGCCTGTGCACAGCAGGGTTTGGGGATCTGCACTGAATGTCACTTCTCCCCTAACTCCAGGGCCAAGTTAGGTGTGGATATCTCCAGCACTAAAGGTTGTGGAGGTTTCATCTACTTTACTCTGCTTGTTTTAATTTTGAACTCATTTAAAGGTGTGTTTGTGCCACAGGACATGAGCTGGTTTGATGATCATAAAAACAGTACTGGTGCACTCTCTACCAGACTTGCAACGGATGCCTCCCAGGTCCAAGGAGTATGTAGACTTCATTCTATCACTTTTTATTGTGGGTTTTTGTTGTTGTTGTTTTTAAGATTTTATTTATCCATTTGAAAGACTAAGTAAGCCCTGGGCGGGGTGGGGGGAGTGAGGGAGGGAGGTGTGTGGAGCAGAGGGAGAGGGACAAGAAGACTCCCTGCTGAGCTCTGAGCCCTCCAGCCATGGGGGGCTTGATCCCACAACTCTGAGATCATGACCCGAGCTGAAATCAAGAGTCGGATGCTTTAACCAACTGAGCCAAAACCACCCTTGAACGTGGTTTTGAATGAACATATGGCATAGCTGCTTCAGTGCAGCTGCTTTCAGCCAGAAATCACAGAACAACTCAAACTGACCTGAACAATAAAGAGGAAGGTTGGACTTCAGGGTTGATTGATTCGTTGACTCAAAAATGTCATGAAGGACACAGGTTCCCTGTGGTTGTGGCTCTGAGCTTTTAGTCCTCAGAGGTGGCTTCACCCTAACGCTCCTTCCCTCGTGGCCCCAGGATGGCTGCTGGCCGCAAACAGAATGGTCCAGTGAGAACGCCCCTACCCATACCTCAACCGCCAAACCACCACCTTCCCTTAAAACTAAGACTTTGGCTAATTTGGGTCATTTGCCCAAATCTCCACAGATTACCATCTCTGGGGACTGCCACTTCCCCCAAAGCCAGAGACAGAAGGCAGTGTCCAGTGCATCGGCCCCCCTCCTTTTCTGAGCCCTACAAACAGTAGTTCAGCTCCATGTATGGTTGGTGGCAGACGGTCTCTTAGGACAGATCCACTTTGTAGCGGATGGTCTCTTAGGGTGGGGGGGCT
Source organism: Enhydra lutris kenyoni (assembly GCF_002288905.1). Classification (NCBI taxonomy): domain Eukaryota; kingdom Metazoa; phylum Chordata; class Mammalia; order Carnivora; family Mustelidae; genus Enhydra; species Enhydra lutris. The sequence continues at coordinate 16,107,030 of NW_019154124.1, read as the reverse complement.
CAATGTCCCCCTTATACATGTGCAGCAAAGTGTTCTTCAAATGACCAGAGTATACTAGGGTTGGTTTCCTCTTTAAATGTTACCTTTGTGCCCACGTACCTGCGCCCCAACCTCCTCTCCCAAAACCCAAGCTGCTGGCCTGGTTTTGTTGGGCAGAACTGGTGTGCGCAGGTCGGAAATAAGAACCACCGGGCACGAGCAGAGAAAAACCTGCAGGGCCTCACGAGCCAGGCACCGGGGTGTTGGGTTGACTGCAGGAAAGGGAGCCAACGTAAGCCAGGCCCACAGCCCTCTCCTCTTCTGACCGGAAAGCCTCAGATGGCAGCTTACACATTTACGACTTACAGCACAGCTCCCTCTGTGTTTGCTCTTGCAGGCCACGGGGATGAGGTTGGCGTTAGTTGCACAGAACACAGCTAACCTTGGAACTGGTATCATCATATCCTTTATCTATGGTTGGCAACTGACCCTCTTGCTGTTAGCAGTTGTTCCCATCATTGCTGTATCGGGAATTGTTGAAATGAAACTGTTGGCTGGAAATGCCAAAAGAGATAAGAAAGAACTGGAGACTGCTGGAAAGGTGGGTCACGTAAGCTTCAGTGAGTATAAGTAGTGCTTTTAGACGTGTGTTTTAGTGTTGTACTTGATTTAGTCCAAAATGCATGATTGGGTTAACTAAATGTTCTCCCTACAACTGATAACTGTCACCGCAGTACAGGATATTTACTGTAATAGTAATGCCTGTAACTTGATGATGGGATAATTAATTGAAGGCTCTAAGCCTGTCAAAAAGCACTTTATGTGTGGATTTTATAATTCCTGAATATCCGAAGTCCCTTTTCCCTTTGATTTAATAACACAGTCTCATTGTTGAGATGAATGTCACCCCTATGTTACACAAGGAGTCCTTAGGGCAGAGACTGTAAGTGAATTGTTTAATTGCTGGTCCTTGGGAGATCATTCCTTCCTTCTTGGTTGTGATGGCTACTGTTAAGGTGGGTAGCCTCCAGATGGCAGTAAATGCTTCTGTTGGTGGTTCCAACTATTGTGGCACTTGTGTTTGGTCTGTGCCCATTCTGGTGTTAAATACATGGTCCAACTCATTACACTCTCACAGTAATCCCATGAGGCAACTACTATTGTTATAAATGGGGAACTTGAGAAACTGGGTAAAGGCATGCTGGGATTCAAATTCTGGCTTAACTTCAAAGCTCTTTACTCTGTAGTCTCTTCATATGTATTGAAATGTATTTAAATCTAGAGAGAAACATTTTATTTATGTGTACATGCATTTAAATATGTAAACTACAGCCCAGAGTATTTTTACTTACTTGTGTCAGTATTATCCTTTATTGACACGTGAGAAGACACAGCAGACACTGATAAAAACTGTGAAAGTTTCTGCAGCACCGCATGTGACAAAGCCCTTTCGCACCTCAGGGCAACCACCTTTTTCAGAAGGGAGAACTGTCAGTAGCTAGAATGAAGATCACATTTTCTTAAATCAGTTATATGACTCTAGTTAAGATAACAGTCTTTTTTTTTTTAAGATTTTATTTATTTATTTGACAGAGATCACAAGTAGGCAGAGAGGCAGGCAGAGAGAGAGGAGGAAGCAGGCTCCGTGCTGAGCAGAGAGCCCGATGCAGGGCTCGATCCCAGGACCTTGGGATCGTGACCTGAGCCGAAGGCAGAGGCTTAACCCACTGAGCCACTCAGGCGCCCCAAGATAACAGTCTTAACTCTATTAAAAATGGCTAATAACACTGAAAGGTATCAGAATTTTGGCAGGAGTAGGGCAGTTAGAAATGAGCTTGTGGCAAATGGGACATAGCCCCTTGGATTTTTAGTCTTGGTCTTGCTAGTCACGGCATGGGATACTGAAGATCTCCAACTTCTCTGGTCCTCCCTTCACACTTGAATGAAGTGGGAAACTATGGGCTCATGTCCCGTGTTCCTTCCAGCTAATACCCTCATTCTAAGAATCTGAGAATAACTCCGAGGGAACAAAATAATTTTTAATAGCCACTTAAATCTAACAAGCTTTTTTTTTTAAATACAGTGTGAGAGATTGGAAATTGTAGGTGTCGATTGTTAGCAGTCAATCATAATTCAATTTTGTTTACTAAGTCAGCTCTTGATATAACACAGAATGAGGGTTAGAAAGAAGGTCCTGGAATTCTCCCCACCCCCTCACTGTCCTATGTTTTTGTGTTTTCAAAAGAAAAAGCTCTTATTAACCTGGGTGCAGATAAATCACGGTTAAAGTACATCAGGGCCTGGGATACGTTCCCATTTTCATTCTTCATAAAGGGCTTGGTAATGAAGGTGTTCACTCCTTGGCTGGTAAGGAGGTAGGGGGTGTTTGCATTTAACCCTCCTGGATTCAGGCCCTGCTGAACCACGATGAGCCCTTCGAGCAATTAATCCAGAACCAGAAAATCTGGAGTTGAATGTGAAGTCATTAACATCTAGCTTCTCCCTGTATACGTTACAAAGATGGGGAAGCAAAAACGCATAATGGATTAAGAACACATGCTGGGCGTCAGATAGCCTGATAAGGAATCCTTGTCTTTACTTATTAACTCTAGGGTTAATAAATTAGAAGCTGCTGAGGCAAGTTCTTTGACTTCTCAGTTCCTTCAGCTGTGACAAGAGGATAATACTGATCTCACAGGGTTGTATGAGGCCAAGTGGGAGCCCATCCATAAAGCAGAGACTAGAAACTCACTAGTGTGCTCCAGGCTGGCTCTCGTTGCTGTTGGGTTCTTCATTTCTGACTGAAGAGAGAAGGTTGTTCAGCCTGAGGTAGCAAATATCTCGCCTTCGTCTTGTGACAGAAGCTGAGAACTGAGGTATAAAGTCTTAAAGCTGAGAAAAACAAAACAAAACAAAACAAAAACCCATAAAACTAAAATCTGATGCTCTTTGTGTTCACGGGTTTAGAGAAGTCAGCTAGAGAACCAGGCTTTAAACTTCACAGCTCAGTCACAGGCCATTAACATTAGTCCAGGACAGTTTGGCTGGAAAAGTCAGAAAACTGCTCTGGCTGGTTTGGATATAAAGTAATTTGAGGTAAAAATGCACAGAACTGCAGAGAATACAGATGGAGAATATTCCTGTGAAGTCACAGGCTCTCAGAACCACATGCTCCGTTGGGGTGGAGTTCTCTCCATACCCTTGTCCTGTTCCTCACGTGCTGAGGATTCAGACCTGCTGCCTCTGCATACCTAGCGTGGCTCCCCAAATGGAGACCTTCCTCTCGGAGTCCACACAACCTCTCCATTCAAGCAGTGGCCTCCATCCAAGTCCAGAAAAGGGATGAGTCTGGTGTCCATCCCTGGCTTAAGCGGGGACTGGAGGCAGGGCCATGTTGTTTATAGTTGGGATCTTCGTTCCAGCTATGACTGGCCAGTCTCTCTCAGGAGGGATATGTGCCTGGAGGAAATGACTGGCTCCTCCAAGGGGTCTTTAGAAATCTTGTAGCCTAATGCCCTCTTTTAGGACCCTACCCTGTGAAGAAAGCAAAGCCACCCAAGGCTGTGGCAGAGCCAGTCAACTGACTGACTGGTGGCAGGGCTGGGAATAAAATCTGGCTTCTGGTGTCCAGGCCACCGTGCTTGGTCTCAACATGTCAGTCTCGCTGGGCATATGAGCACCCACCCACTATATTTGGTACAACCAGATTTGCTTTTAAGATGGGCAGCTCTGCCATAGAGCTCATCTTGAAGAATACGTTATGCCTTTGCTTTCAAAACCGAAGGAATTAAAAACCTGTCAACATAACCTCAGGATTCCTCTAACAGAGCCCTAACATTTCTAATTTTCTTTTTTTTTTTAAAGATTTTATTTATTTATTTGACAGAGATCACAAGTAGGCAGAGAGGCAGAGAGAGAGAGAGGAGGAAGCAGGCTCCCCGCAGAGCAGAGAGCCCAAGGCGGGGCTCGATCCCAGGACCCTGGGATCATGACCTGAGCTGAAGGCAGTGGCTTTAACCCACTGAGCCACCCAGGCACCCCCGTTTCTAATTTTCATGATCCAAGAGTAAAAGCCCCACTTCTAACCAAGATCTGTTCTACGTTACAGATTGCAACAGAAGCAATAGAAAATATTCGGACAGTTGTGTCCTTAACCCAGGAAAGAAAATTTGAATCAATGTATGTTGAAAAATTGTATGGAGCTTACAGGTAATGAACATGAATGATTGTTACTAAGAACCCAGAGCTTTCCTGGCTTAATAATTGTTCCCAAAAGATAATAAAACTTCTGCTCAAAAAAAAAAAAAATGATAAGGCTGAAGGATGACATATTTTTCAATAGCTCATTGAGAAAAAGTAGCCGTTGGATGCGACTGGAGTATAGGATTGGGTTTTTACATCTCTTATAAAAAGAGCAGAGGGGCTCTCTGAGATGGAACAGGTACAGAGGACATGCCAGTATGTGCTCCTCTATTTGGCTAGAGCGTCCCATGTGTTCTCTGGATGAGGACGAGATCCAACCTACTCAGAAAACCCACACATAGCCTACTTAACTGGTTCACAATTGACCAATCTAAGAAACTCCAAGAGGCACAACTGGCCTCTTGCTTATAAATGAATATATTTCAACACTAACAAAATTGAACACAACTTAGAATACAGCTTTGCAGACTAGCACAGTAGCCTGAATGCTTACAAATTTGCGAAAGAAAAAGTGACATTTTGATTGTATTCCACCTCATTAGCTATATATACTCCATGAGATGATACTTTTCTTCCCATTTGATGTCAACATATATGTAACATGTATATATGTGCCATTACCTAAGACTTAGGGTTGATTTGTACTTCAAGGGAATGAAGGAGGAGCTAATTTTTAATTTGATTGTAATTTAAAGATGGAAGAGCACTGCAGATTGAGTAATTTTAAGTAATGTAACCACACTCACATCATGTGAGTTAAAATATCCAAATCAGTAATAGTTTGAATTTTTCCAGAGTCTTTCCAAATGCTTTCCTTCTAATCTGGGAGTAAATAAATCACTGTTCTCTTGAAGGATGTAGAATACAAAGTATAATAAAGCAGCTGTACTCATGAAGGATAGCATGTGGTCTAGTTAGAAACAGGGCAGAACAAACTATTCGGGCTGGTGGGATCTAGCTCAGGGAAGAACTTCTCATGTGTGTCTGTATATACCACAGTGACCCAGCTTTTCCGAATCTGAAACATGAACTGTGACATAAGACTATAACTAGTCACAGAAGACAAGATAATACTGAAGAAATTGCATTCAGACAATTCAAACTTTAGTCCTCGCTTTGACATCCCCCAATGTTTTCGATTCAGCAGTCATGTTGATACCCTAGGGGTTGGATATCTGATTGACTAGATATTAACATGTAATAATATCAGCAACTATCAACTGAAAAAATCAGTATGAGGTACTATGCTAGACATTTATGTTGTTTCTTTAGTTCCCAATTCTGCATCATATTGGATATCCCCATTATACAAATCAGAACACTGATACATGAGAAGTTGTCATGTACTCAAACTGACAGAACGGGAGGCAGAATATATACCCAGGTCAACCACACTTAGAAGCTGCACTAAGAGAGGCCAAAGAGATGACTATGAATATACGAATTTGCCTTTCAGGAATTCTGTGAGGAAGGCACACATCTATGGAATTACTTTTAGTATTTCACAAGCATTTATGTACTTCTCCTATGCTGGTTGTTTTCGATTTGGCGCCTATCTCATTGTGAATGGACATATGCGCTTTAGAGATGTTATTCTGTAAGTAATTTTAAAAATTTAAGATTATTCTATGTGGTTTTGGTAGGTCCATGCAAAATTAGAGTGTGTGTATCGGGGGTGGGGACTCACTTGTTCTAAAATGAGGTCAGAGTTGGATCTACCACCGAAATCTGATCTTACTAACACTCCAAGTACAGTTGAATCATCCAAGTGGACTAAAATTAGCCAAGTTCATAAAAGTCGTAAACCAGAACTGTAGTAATACAGAGAACTCCAGTCAGGAGGACAGCAAACTTTCTCATTGTATAGTGTAGGCAGAAATAAATCATAATGAGAAACTGTTGGTTACCATAGATTCAAACCAGAGGGTTAAGTAGCTTGCTGTTGATCTGCAACCACAAAATGGCGTTGATGGAGAGATGGGAATGCTTGACTGAAATCTGGCCAAGGCCTCTTCTGCTGACTGGGCCTGGGATAATCCTGCCAACGTTTGGCCTTGTAGCCTCTCCTTTTTTTTTTTTTTTTTTTTTTTTTGGTTTCCAAGGCTAATCAGCAGTCTTTCTAATTGATGCACTTGTCTTTTCAAAATATGCTAACTACATTCAATTAGGTTGTGTTCTTGTCTTGCCAAAGGGAAGCCATTCTTTTTAAGATCACTTGGCATATTTCTGCTCTGGTGGGATGATTTTAAAGTAGTAGTGGATAGCCTCTTTTTTGAACACAGGGAGGACAAGGAAAGTGTTTTCATCCAAAATGAAAATAACTATGAAAAAAGTATATATAATCTTTGTATCATTCAGGATCCCAGCAGGAAACAAATGTCCTTCGGATGGGGTAACTAGGGAGAGTGCTAAAGGGTCTGTTTATAAAGGTGTGAGAAGTTAAGGTAAGCTGGACCAAGAGCTGTCAACTACCCAGCAGTTCCCAGCTACGAACCGCTAAGACCCTCAACGTAAAGGGCAAGAGGAGGGAAAGATTTTCAGAACCCAGCAAGGGGGCTTCTGTGGTCCTTGGTGGAGGGATACCAACCACACAATCAAACAAGGGAGAAGCCAGCCAGACACATGTCCTCACTTCCTGCTAGTGCCTGTCACTACCAAACCCCATCAGAAGCCAGGGGACAAGAAAAACATTTGATGCAGTCCGTGAAGGTCAGCCTCTTAGGCAGGGAGTGGGATGGTCCAAGAGAGAGGTGGGTAGGGAGTAGACGGTGGTTTTGGAAGGATAAATGGCAATATCCAGCTCTGGGAATTACAGCTTGTAACACTTCGTTGTCTAGAAGAGCATTTCTGAGGAAATGGGCCCTGCTTTTTTTGTTTCATCTCTACCAATAAAAATTCTGAATAATTGGAAGACAACTTTTTAATCTTTTAGGTTAAATCTCTATAGGCTTTATAAAAAAGTTAGGCAACATGTGTGTTTTTCATCAGTATTTTAAAATTTAATTTTTGGTAACCAACCTTAACAAATATTTAAGGGATAGCCTTACTATACCCACCATTCCTGCTCCCCCCACCCCCATACTTAAAACACACTTTAATATCTTAGATTTAGAAGTTTGGGGAATGAAACACTTTCTTAAGTTCTCCAGTATTAATAGATAAAAAATGTCCTCCATCCTCTTGTTCTAGGGGAGCTCAGGTGTCAGGAGTAAATGCCTCCTGGAGATGTAGAACTCAGAATCCCAAGCCCTTCCTCAAAGAGGTTATAATCTCTTTCCAGTCTTCAAAGAGCATATCATTAGAAAATTGAAATTTAGCTAAAGATGATTGTTTTTATCAGGGTAGTGCCAGTAGTTCCATTAATTATAAGAGAAAATTGAGTTTTTGTAAAGGCTTATTGTCCCTAACACAATTTCTCTAACTGCAGCGAGCCATATTGGGTGTGTGGGAACTGAAAGGTAATCTATGAACTGGCAGTCAGGGCCAGCGAATCAGTAGGTAAAAAGTCACTCCTTGTCCAATGCTAATGAAAGCCCTCCAGCATTCTGGGCCTCAGTCCAGAGTCCAGAAAGGATAGAACTAGTCACTAAAGTTACTGGAGGTCACAAGTCAGTCTGTTACGAGCCACTTCGCGAACGAGGGCTGTGGAAAGTCATGTGAACTCTGGCGTTGCCTCCAAGTTTCCTTTGTTCATGGAATCCCATGGAAATGCGTGTGGTGGTTTTGGCAGGGGGTGGGTGGAGGGCCTGCGGGAGTAGTGAAGAGTGATACTAGTTAAGTGGTATCTTTGGATCTTGAAACCTCACAGTGTTAATTATAGACGCCAAGTTGTTAATTCCCCTACCTCTGTCCAGGGTGTTTTCAGCAATTGTGTTTGGTGCCGTGGCTCTAGGACATGCCAGTTCCTTTGCTCCAGACTATGCGAAAGCCAAGCTGTCCGCAGCCCACTTATTCATGCTGCTGGAAAGACGACCGCTGATTGACAGCTACAGTGAAGAAGGCTTGAGGCCTGTGAGTTCTCTGCTGCCTGATGAATGCTTGGTCAATTTTTCGTTAAGGTTTGCTATCTGCTAGATGATCACCACAGGAAAAATTTGTCATGATTACGCTGACCTAAATTTAACGTACTCTGTGATACTTACAGCCTAATATTTGGCCAACATTCTTAACATTTAAAAATTTCATGGGTGGGCAGAGGAACCTGGGTGGCTCAGTGGGTAAAGCCTCGGTCTTCAGCTCATGTCATGATTCCAGAATCACAGGATCAAGCCCCAAGTCAGGCTCCCTGCTCAACAGGGAATCTGCTTCTCCCTCTCCTCCTCCCCCCGCTTGTGCTTTCTCTCTGTTAAATACATACATACATACATACATACATACATACTTTAATAAAATTTCATAGGGATTCCAAGGAATCTGAGGTTGAGCACATCAAAAGTAAAGAAAGGAGTGCGTGGCTGGCTGAGTCAGTGGATCATGTGACTCTTGATCTTGGGGTCATGAGTTCAAGCCCCATGTTGGGCATAAAGCTTTTAACCTAATTTTTTTTTTTTAATTTAAAACTAAAACCTCCTGTATTGAACAAAAATCATAATAAATTTCAATTTTTTTAAGATTTTACTTATTTATTTGACAGAGCACAAGCAGGGGGAACAGCTGACTGAGGGAGAAGCAGGCTCCACACTGAGCTGGGAGCCTGATAGGGGACTTGATCCCAGGACCCTGGGATCATGACCTGAGCCAATGGCAGATGCTTAACTGACTGAGCCACCCAGGCGCCCCCATAATAATAAACTTTACAGAAAAGTTAAAAAGAAATCCAGATGTACTAGAACTAATTTCCATGAAAAATGTTAATTCTGCATGAAGATATATGCATGTGACTCTGTAGGTAAAGGCAAACAGGATTGTGGCTTTAATCACATTTTGTAATGACTGAGTTACAAGTGGTAAGAAGGCTACTTTATTCACGTTAGGAGTAATAATCCTGTACTACCTCCAAAGTTTAAACTCAAATTTAGATCCGAGTGTTCTCTGTATGACACAAGCTGCTGTATATATTAATGCACGAGCAGCAGTATGCATAGACCGCTTTTCTGGGACTTTATCATGGATTTCATGTGCTGAGAAAATTCCTGTGCCCCATGAATAAGCTAAAGAGGCAGCCAAGGTTTGAGGTAAGGGCGATCCACTGAGACCTCAGGTAGACACTGTGCCAAATTCCGAAGCCTTTGAGCCTTTGGCCACTGGCTTTGCTCTAGCCTCAGAACCATCACTGGGAAATCTATTTGTCTAACCCCGGAAACTGAGTTTAGAGAACAACTCTCTGTAATGTGACTCTGGCTGTTCTTTTACTCCCATCTCCTGTCTTCATTTTATATAACAGCTTGCTCTCCGTAGTAACTGGTGCCGACATTTAGACTGAATGTGAATTTTATGTTCCACTCCTACACTCTTTGGTAAAGTTTCTGTGAAATACTTCTAATTCCAATAATTATCAGACTAATTATAATAGCAACATTAAACTTTTTTTTTTTTTTTTTTTTTTAGGATACATTTGAAGGAAACGTGACATTTAATGAAGTCGTGTTCAACTATCCCACTCGACCAGACATCCCCGTGCTGCAGGAGCTGAGCCTCGAGGTGAAGAAGGGCCAGACGCTGGCGCTGGTGGGCAGCAGCGGCTGTGGGAAGAGCACGGTGGTCCAGCTGCTTGAGCGGTTCTACGACCCAGTGGCTGGAGCAGTGGTGAGCATACTTTAAGTCAGTAACCTGATTTAAAGTTTTATTTCAATGGCCAATAAACCAACATTCTTATAAGAGGGAGAAAAAAACAAAGGCTTATAATCCTGGCTGATGCAATGACTACATTCTAAAAAACCCAAACTGGTGCCCATACTCAGGCAAATATATGAGGACAAGAGGGTAGAACATCTGGAGTTTAGTGTAGTTCAGAAAATACTGAATATGAGGCTAATCCTTTGCCCTGCTGTGGGCTTTTGGAGCCGGCCTGATCCTCCTAAGTAAATATCCACTTCTTGGCTTGTAAAGGAGAGCCGCAAACTTTGGCCAGGATTCTAGGCAGACACCCAAGACAAGCTAGTACCTTCTTATACCCTCCTACATCCTTCTGCCTTCTCTCTTGAATCCTAACCCAAGGCTCTTTGACTTTGACCCTCATCTCCAGCCCTTTCATACTTAGCTTTTCATCAGTGATTTTCTAGTACCTAGATCCTCTCTCTGTGATAAGTAAACTCTTGGCTTTTACTGATAATGCCTGCATCTCCCATGACCTGGGGATGGTACCCACTGACCAAACCCTAGGAGTCCATCCCCATTTAGCTGGTCACCCAAGTGTTAAACCTTGTGTAGGTAGCTCTTTTTAGGAAATTTTATGCTTCTACTATTAAAACTACTCTGCAGGTATTAATACAGCAGACCAGCTTGACAACATGATGTGCTAATACTGTGGTAGAATTTTTCTTTATTGAGAGATCAAGACTAATTGAACTCATTTCTATTCCTTCACCCCGAAGGAAGCTACATTCTCAGTTGATATATCACATGCCTCCTCTAGAAGCAACATATCTCCTGCTTAAAGCAAATGAAAAAATAACCACCAACAAAACTGTGCTCCCAAAGACACTGGTTTTTTTGAGCTTGTTCACTTTCCATTGAACTCTTATCCTCAATGCTACTGAAGAGAAATGGGCGAAGTTTAAGGCTGGTATTTCTTGGGAGAAAGAGTGGGAGAGGTAGGACAGAAGTAACCAACTTTGAGAATCTGGGGCCAAACTACTGATGAATTTTGTTATCTGGCTGCCTGGAGGAGGGGAATAAAGTCAAGTTGAAAGGCTGGAGTCATTCTGGGAAGAGCAGATACGAGTGGGACACCTGACTGCAGACTTCTTAGAAGCAGGATGATATATGTGCCTGAAGGAGTGCACATAAGGACAAAGAGGAATGTGGAAAGACAGGGCCAGATGGGCTGTCATTTCACCAGTGAGATGAAGAAAGGGTGGCTTAATCACCAGAGAAATCTTTTTTTTTTTTTTTTTGGCCTCCAGCAGCAAGTGCTGAGAGGCTTTGAGCCTTGGTATTTCCCCAACCAATGATGCCCACATGTCACAATGCTCCAAATGGTTAACCTGTTAATTTATGATTTAGGGGTTTTATTTTTCCTTTTTAAGCCCTTTCATAGTTTGTGGACTTTGGTTTTCAGCTCCTAGATGGTCAAGAAGCAAAGAAACTTAATATCCAGTGGCTCCGAGCCCACCTGGGCATTGTGTCCCAGGAGCCCATCCTGTTCGACTGCAGCATTTCGGAGAACATCGCCTACGGAGACAACAGCCGGGTCGTGTCACAGGATGAAATTGTGAATGCAGCCAAAGCAGCCAACATACATCCTTTCATCGAGACCTTACCCCATGTAAGTTAACTGGTAATTTCTTAGGATGAAATCACAAGCAACTACAAACTTTTCATCCTCAAAACAGGTTCCCAAGTTATACAGCAGCAGAATCTTATAAGAAAACTTGTCTATGTAGTAGCACTAGGACCTTAACACACTGAACTACATGGTAAGTTTTCTAACGGGCAAATGAGAATATCAGGCGTCATGTCTAGATCTTATAAATGCAGTAAGAGGCAAATGAAGTGGTCTTAATTGTAGGCAAACTGGTGGTTGTGGGCTGCATTCAGATAACAGTCATGTTTGATTTATCCTTTATGGTAATTGCATTTTTAATTATTTTTATTTTGAGATAGGTATATATTCACATGCAGTTCTAAGGAACAGAGATTTTATGTAGCCTTTAGGTAGTTTCCTCCAGTGAGTTCTTGCCAAACTGTAATACAATATCCCCACCAGGATATTGATATTGACCTAATCCACTGATCTCATTCAGACCTCCAGTTTTCCTTGTAATCATTTGCATATGTATTTAGTTCTGTGCAGTGTTATTGCAATGTGTAGACTCACTTATCCACCACCAGTCAATATGCAGAACATTTCCTTGTATGTCTCTTATAGTGAGACTTTAAGTAGAGTTAGCAATGCAAAAGTAAAATTAGATCATGTACCCAATACACAAAATAGATTCTGAGTGCTGACTCTGTGCCAGGCCCCATTTTGGGAGATGGGACACACTGGTGTAAATAATTCTGACAGAACAAGCTGATTAATACACCCAAGGTTGTATTGTGTTTCTCCAAGGCAATAAAAAATATCTCCAATCAGGTCCTGTACCCAAGGTTGTTCTTTGGATTAGTCTATGAGCTTCATTCTTAATTTAAAAAAAAAAAAAATACAGAACACATCCATCACCACTCCAGTCCCTCATATTGCCCCTTTAGAGTCACATACCTCTCTTCCCTTTTGTCCTCACACCACCCAACCTCTGGCAACCACTAACTAGTCTCTACTTTTTTTTTTTTTTTTTTCATGGCTGCCCAGAGGAGGGGAATAAAGTCAAGTTGAAAGGCTGGTGTCATTTTGGGAAGAGCAGATGGGAGTAGGACAACTAACTGCAGGCTTCTTAGAATCAGGGTGGTATATTTGCCTGGAGGAGGGCACTTAAGGACAAAGAGGGATGCGCTATCATTTCACCAATAATTTTCTACTTTAAAATGTCATTAAGCACACATACAGTATCTAGCCTTGTGAGGTTAACTTTTTTTCACTCAGTGTAATTCCCTGAAGTTTTCTTATCTACAGTTTATTCTTTACTTCTTTAGTGGCATGCTTTTTAGTAGGATGATTAGGATTACAGGATGTGGATTGTACCACAGTTTGGTTAACCATTCACCTGTTGAAGTGTATCTAGGTTGTTTCTAGGTTTGGGGTCTTAAAAGTAAAGCTGCTGTAAATATGTGTGCACAGGTTTTAGTGTGAACCTGAGTTATTTCTCTGGGATAAATGCCCACAAGTTCGGGGCGCCTGGGTGGTTCAGTGGGTTAAAGCCTCTGCCTTCAGCTCAGGTCATGATCTCAGGGTCCTGGGATCGAGCCTCGGGCTCTCTGCTCAGCAGGGAGTCTGCTTCCCCCTCTCTCTCTGCCTGCCTCTCTGCCTACTTGTGATCTCTGCCTGTCAAATAAATAAATAAAATCTTAAAAAAAAAAAAATGCCCACAAGTTCAATTGCTGGGCCATATGGTAATTACAGGTCTAGTTTTTTAAGAAACTGCCAACCTGGTTTCCAGAGTGGTTCTGCCAGCTTGCATTATTCTCTTACACTAGATTAAGTATGATTGACGCTTTCTTTGCCTCTTTGCCAGCATTTGCTTTTGTAATTCTGATAGATGTGAGATAAATCTCTTCGTGGTGGATTTTCTTTTTTTTTTTTTTTTAGATTTTATTTATTTATTTGTCAGAAAGAGAGAGAGAGAGCGAGCACAGGCAGACAGAGTGGCAGGCAGAGGCAGAGGGAGAAGCAGGCTCCCCACAGAACAAGGAGCCCGATGTGGGACTCGATCCCAGGACGCTGGGATCATGACCTGAGCTGAAGGCAGCTGCTTAACCAACTGAGCCACCCAGGCGTCCGCGTGGTGGATTTTCTAATGGCATATGATGACTTTAAATTTTTTATTAAAGAGGGAAGAGAGAGAGAATTTTTTTTTTTTTTTTTAAGATTTTATTCATTTCTCGGACAGACAGAGATCACAAGTAGGCAGAGAAGCAGGCAGAGAGAGAGAGGAGGAAGCAGGCTCCTCGCTGAGCAGAGAGCCTGGTGCGGGGCTCGATCCCAAGACCCTGGGATCACGACCTGAGCTGAAGGCAGAGGCTTTAACCCACTGAGCCACCCAGGTGCCCCAGAGAGAGAGAATCTTAAGCAGGGCTTGGTCTCACACTCCTGAGATCATGATCTGAGCCGAAACCAAGAGTCAGATATTTTTTTTTTTTTTTTAAGATTTTTATTTATTTATTTGACAGACAGAGATCACAAGTAGGCAGAGAGGCAGGCAGAGAGAGGAGGAGGGGAAGCAGGCTCCTTGCTGAGCAGAGAGCCCGATGCGGGGCTCGATCCCAGGATCCTGGGATCATGACCTGAGCCAAAGGCAGAGGCTTTAACCCACTGAGCCACCCAGGTGCCCCAAGAGTCAGATATTTAAGTAACCAAACCACTCAGATGATCCCGGACATGTTTTTATATACTTGCCATCTGTATTTCCTTTTTGGTGAAATACCTTGTTTTTTTGCCCATTCTCTAATTTTCTTCAAATGTTGAATTTTGAGACAGATTTATATTTATCAGTCCTTTGTCAGATACATAGTTTGCAAATACTTTGTCCCAGTCAATAGCTTGTTTTTCATCCTTTAACAGGGTCATATGCAGAGCTAAACTTTTTAATTTTGATAAAGTCCAGTATAACAGTTTTTCCTTTTACAGATTGTGCTTTTGGTACCCAATAAAAGAATTCTTTGCCTAGCCTATGCCTTCTAGGTCCTAAAGCCACTTGGGTGGCTCAGTTTATCATCCAGGGTCCTAGGATGGAGCCCTGCATCAGGTTCCCTGCTCAGGGGAAAACCTGCTTCTCCCTCTTCCACTCTCCCTGCTTGTGTTCCCCCTCTTGTGTCTGTCAAGTAAGTAGATAAAAACTTTTAAATTTTTTTTCTCTATTTTTTTCTCTTATGGTTTTATGATTTTACATTTTAGTCCATGATCCATTCTAAGTTCATTTTTGTATAAGGTTTTTCTTTCATCTTCCATTTTATTCCTTTGGAGAGGACATATACTCTACAGTTTCAGTGGTCCCCAACTGTCCCTTGTTAGCTTGTTATAGCTGCTATGTCCATAGCCAAAGTGCAATGAAGTCAATATGTATTTAGAAAATAAGGAAAAGTTCAGTCAGATAGTTTTCTTCAGTAATTGGTAAAGGTGAGTATGCCCACAAAGATGTTCTAAAGACACTAGAAGTGACGGCAGGGATCATTAATCTTGTGGTATGCATCTAGCTTCTAAGGTTCTACTGAATTAAGTACTTTTACAACTGTATTCTGCTATAATTAGCAATCACACTTAAAAACTTTCAAATCCTCCATCTTGGTTAGCCTTACTCACCCTTAAAAAGGTAGTTACTGACTTCAATCAAGGATAGGATTTGATTAATAGAAAAACTTTGCTGATTCTGGACTTTAGGAAATTAATTCACATTATTGTACAAGTCCTTACTTTTTTGGCTCTTTATACTTTTTTTTTTAAGATTTTATTTTATTTTGATAGAGATCAGTAGGCAGAGAGAGTGAGGAGGAGGAGGCAGGCTCCCTGCTGAGCAGAGAGCCCGATGCGGGACTCGATCCCAGGACCCTGAGATCATGACCTGAGCCGAAGGCAGAGGCTTTAACCACTGAGCCACCCAGGCGCCCCTCTTTATACTTTTTTTTACCCGAGAATGTTCTTTCTCATGATCCAACTTCCCAATCTCTGTACAAAGGTATCTTTCCTTCATGCATCTCTTTCTCTTCCTACCTTACCTCCATAATTTCTATTCACTTCTCATATTTCATAGCATGGTGAATATACCTCTCACTTGATACATACTGGACCTTACACTGAAGGCTGTACAACCAGTTTTTCTCCTCACATTATAAATTCCTTCCGGGTAGGAACTTTTGTATTTCTCAAAGTGTTTGGTATAAGAGAATAAACTGGGTTCCATGTGGGTCATATGAGTATTTCACATTAAGTAACTGGGTTAGGACTTGATTAACTTTACTAACGGCTAACTTGCAGAAATATGCAACAAGAGTGGGAGATAAGGGAACTCAGCTCTCAGGAGGTCAGAAACAGAGGATTGCGATTGCTCGAGCCCTCATCAGACAACCTCAAATCCTGCTGTTGGATGAAGCTACATCCGCCCTGGATACTGAAAGTGAAAAGGTGAGGCCTCTCTGCTCACATTCCATTTAATTTGTATAATAGGAGTTTCTCGGTACTCTCAAGCCTGAAAAAAGTAAATAGAAATTTACGGTTATATTTTGAAGTAAAAAATTTTCTTACTCCTCCCAGTATTTTCCAAAATTTGTAAAATGATTATTTCATAAGCCAAAAAAACGAAAGAAAACTGCATACTTCACATTTTTAGCACATTAATCATGAAAAGCTAGAAAATAAAAGGGAACTAGTAAGATACATCTGTGGACAGAAAATTTAGATACTTGTGATTTAGTGTGAGAGTTCATTTTTATAACTAAAAAGGAACTAACTGGACTATAATGCCATTCATGTAAAAGTACACATGCATAATAAAAGGTAACATTTTGCTCTGATGGTAAAGTTTTAAGGCTTTTTTTTTGATTCATCATTAGATTGTCCAAGAAGCCCTGGACAAAGCCAGAGAAGGCCGCACCTGCATCGTAATCGCGCACCGCCTGTCCACCATCCAGAACGCAGACTTAATAGTGGTGTTTCAGAACGGCAAGGTCAAGGAGCACGGCACGCATCAACAGCTGCTGGCTCAGAAAGGCATCTACTTTTCCATGGTCAGTGTCCAGAATGGGAAACAGAACTTATGAACTCTTGTTATATCTTAAAAATAATCTTTTACAAATCATAAAATACAGGTGTATCTTATTCCATATCAATTTAGAACATCCCATGTGATGTTGATACAATAGCATCTGAAATTTAAGAGTAAAAAGTGAACCTACCTTGTAAGGTATAAAGACAGCAGCCTAGATCTTGAGTTACCAGAAACATACAGAGAAAGCAAAGTTCAGATATATAAGCTTGTAGCTTTCACAGAAATCAAGACATAAGGAAACTTCTTAGGGTCCTGAACAGTTGGGTATATGATAGGATGGTTGGGGAACAGTTTTCACAGGAAGAAAGTTAAAATATATTATTCCATTGCCTACTCCCTCCCTTGCTGACTTTCTAAATTATTCTTTTGGGAATGGAGGTTTGTTTTTTTTAAATAACTAATCCCAGCTTTATCACCAAAGTCCAAGAGGAAACGAGATTGTCTTTAGACAAGCTAACTACAGGCACACATCTGTTCATAAAGCAAAAAGAACGAAAACAAAAACCAAAAAGACCACATACCACTGAATAGCTCTGAAAATTTTAACTCAATACAAATTTATCTCAAGTGCAATTTGAAACATTAGAAATAACAATGAAATGCTGAAGTTCTATAGCATCTCCATTACTTTTTACAATAATAATTTGCCCAGAATATGTTTAGATAGAGACACACACACACACACACAAATTCTAGGTTACCTTTAGAAGCTAACCACACCATTACGTTTTTCCTCAATTTTCCATTTGTTTCCTTTATAAATAACTGAAGCAACATCAGTGTTCACCACTATCACAGGTTCTTTAGGTTAGTAAGCTACCCAAATAAGTTCCTTTATCTGTAACAAATCAGACCTTACCAAAGATGTTTTCATTCTTTTTTTTTTTAAAGATTTTATTTATTTATTTGACAGAGAGAGATCACAAGTAGACAGAGAGGCAGGCAGAGAGAGAGAGAGAGGGAAGCAGGCTCCCTGCTGAGCAGAGAGTCCGATGCGGAACTCGATCCCAGGACCCTGAGATCATGACCTGAGCCGAAGGCAGTGGCTTAACCCACTGAGCCACCCAGGCGCCCACCAAAGATGTTTTCAATGAAACCATGTGTATAATGCACTAAATTTCAGATTAACCAAGAGAATGGGACAAGGGGTACATTACCTCAGTGACTCAAAACCTCTGGAAGTTCTTACTCTACAGGTCTGGGTAGAGGCTCAGAAATCTTTGTAAAAAGCATTCCAGATGATTTTCAACTTCTGGCAGATGAGGGAAGCATGTTAAAATATCACTGCGGGGGGCACCTGGGTGGCTCAGTGGGTTGGAGCCTCTGCCTTCGGCTCAGATCATGTTCCCACAGTCCTGGGATCAAGCCCCGCATTGGGCTCTCTGCTCAGCAGGGAGCCTGCTTCCTCCTCTCTCTCTGCCTGCTTGTGATCTCTGTCTGTCAAATGAACAAATAAAATCTTAAAAAAAAAAAAAAATCACTGCGGGATTTCTCTGCAGGAAGTGAACACTTTCTAGTCTTTAGACATTTAAAAACAAACAACTGGATGATTCTAAAAGCCAATCACAGTGTAGTCTATAAAACTGTACTAGTGAGGAAAAAGGTCCACAGTATAGAACGGGAAGAAGATATCTGTTCAGGATATATCAAATGCCACAGACGCTAAGTCAGTGTTTTCACAAAGTAATAAACGTCTTACCAAATTCACAAGATAGGAAAATTTAAAGGAGGTATAATGTAGAACATTGCTACAAAAACAGGCCTCAGCACGTGCACCCGAATGTTTATAGCAGCAATGTCCACAATAGCCAAACTATGGAAAGAACCTAGATGTCCATCAACAGATGAATGGATAAAGAAGATGTGGTATATATATATACACAATGGAATACTATGCAGCCATCAAAAGAAATGAAATCTTGCCATTTGCAATGACGTGGACAGAACTAGAGGGTATTATGCTGAACGAAATAAGTCAATTGGAGAAAGACAACTATCATATGATCTCCCTGATATGAGGAAGTGGAGATGCAATGTAGGGGGTTTGGGGGTAGGAAAAGAATAAATGAAACAAGATGGGATTGGGAGGGAGACAAACCATAAGAGACTCTTAATCTCAAAACCAACGAGGGTGGCTGGGGGGAGGGGGGTAGGGAGAGGGGGGTGGGGTTATGGACATTGGGGAGGGTATGTGCTATGGTGAGTGCTGTGAAGTGTGTAAACCTGGTGATCCACAGACCTGTACTCCTGGAGCTAATAATACATTATATGTTTATAAAAAATTTTAAAGAACAGCCCTCAGTAAATGCGCCTACTTATCTACATTTACAAAATGACTTTGCAGTTTCTCATAACAAGAAATGACACTTTGCCACCACTCCTTGAATCTAGACTGCCGTTGCAACTTTTCACCAATAAAATGCAAAGTAAGTAATATCCTGGGACTTCAGGGGATAGGCCTCACAAGGCCTTGCAGATGCTCCCTTTCTCTTTTGGAACACTCCTGCCGCCAAGTACCTAAGTCAAGGCTAGAATACTGAATCATCAGAGAGCACGTCGACAGAGTCCCAGGTGCCAAGTCCCCAGGCAGCGGGGGGAGGCATCTCCAACTTTACAGCCTCAGCCCAGCAAGCTCAGGAGTGCAGCTGCATAAATAAACTACAGCAAAACCAGAAGAACGACCCATCTGGGCACAATCAACTGATACAACCATGAGAAATAATAAATTGATTTAAGACAGTAAGTTTCGGGTAGTTTTTTTTTTACACAGTAATACATAACTTAGATCAGAAAGTATAAGGTCAAACAGGAGTAGATTTTTTTTTTTTTTAATTTATTTGACAGAGAGAGAGCACAAGTAGGCAGAGAGGCAGGCAGAAAGAGAGGGGGAAGCAGGCTCCCCGCTGAGCAGAGAGCTCGATGTGGGGCTCGATCCCAGGACCCTGAGATCATGACCTGAGCCACAGGCAGAGGCTTAACCCACTGAGCCATGCAGGCGCCCCAGGAGTAGATTCTGTATCCAAACACCAAACAAGTTACATGATTGAGAACTTTATTTTCTATTTTGAAAAGCAGGGGAAAAACTTATAAAATCCTGAGAATTTGATTCAGTAATCTTCAAGTCACTAACTCTAATTTTAAAAATAAGTGCTTTAATTTTATATTCAAAAACCTAAATACAATATACTATAATGAATTTTGTTAGGGCTTTTCTGTGTGTGCTTCGGAGTATAAACCTTCCTCTAATTCTTCTGTCCAACACTAAGTCTACTTTTAGATGATCATTAAATTGTAGTGGTCTTTCCCATCAAACATAATAGGCTTGTATCCCTGTGGTGAATGTGGAAGGCAATGATTTCAGGGACGTTAACATCTAATCATGTATTCCATACCCTCTGGCAACTAGGAAATGTTAAAGTGCTTGGCAGACCCTATAATGATGTTCAGAGACAGGATTTATAACCTATATAGGTAACCAACAAAAATCCTTCTAAGACTTGCATTATTAAAATTTGTAGATTTGCATTGTTGAGACTTATCTTCAACTTTTGCATAGTTCTATATTTCATTATATCAATTTGCATTGCTACTGTATCAGAAGAAGCTTAAAAATCATTTTCTTCCTATGTTAGAAAAAATTTAGAGAGCATGATTCTACTAATTTCTACATTTAACAAGTTTCCTTTAATATTCCTTCCTATCACATCACCAACCCATTCTCCACACCCCCCTTAATATTTTTGTAAATGCTAAATAAATGTTTAGTCTCTAAAGATGAGCAGTGTTCATCAGCCGCATCATATCATGGAAAGCCTGAAAAACCAGCAGAACTAGCTTTTCTGCATCAGTCTCTGGACATGATTTCCAGGCTGAACAAGCCACAACAAACCTGTGAAGCACAAAGAAAAAATTAGTGAGGACTACACAAAAATCACAACACAAACAGGTTCCAAATGCTGATGACAAATATAGCCATGAGCTTTACTCCATCTAGTTATTCACATATCAAGTGTGAATTCTTACTGACATTAGGTAAATGTTACTGGACACAACTGAAGGGTAAAGCCATATGTATACATAATGCTAGGAATACCTCATCTACTGTGTGACTGGTGAGTAAGGACAAAAGAAAACAAAAAATTGGCCAGAGATCAAAGCGTGCTCTGGAGTAAGGTATTAGTGTGTTCAAACAACCCACCACCTCTTCCAAAAACAACAACAAAAAACCTTCCTAACATTTCTTAATGTAATGAGCTTGAGGGTGAATTCACACCACTGTCTGCAATGAGACTATTTTTTAAGAATATAGTGCTTGAAGACAGTTCAAGAAAGAAAAAATTAGAGAAAGGGTAAGAGGAGAGGAAAGATGTTTCTAGAAAAGCCAGACAGAAACTCTCTTGGGATAAGTCATCTCCCTCTATATTCTCCTGATTTAAAATAATAATAATAATAATAATAATCCCCTATGAGGCAGTTCAAAGTCTCTTGAAACTAGCCTTCCCCTTTCCAGACACTCAGATTTTTATAGCAAAATGCATTAAGCATAAATTAAAATCAAAATGCTGTTGTACAACGTAAAGCTTGTGGACAATCATGCAATGTTCACATCATTAAAAAAGACAATAAATTAAAACTTCAGCATGTGCTTTTGTTTAAGCAGAATGAAATAAAAACATGCTCTGGCCCAGTGTATAATGATGAAACCAATGTTTGACTGGATTATATTTGCTGAAATGTATACAGGAACCCAAAGAAAGTTCTGCTTTGTTTTCATCTAGTGATTCATGATTACCCATCATTTCCAACTACACTGTGCATACAATTCTCAAATATTTAGCAACATCTAAATATATTTCTTTGCAATGATTAACAACTGGTATTTAAGTATTGAAATTTCTTAAAATTCACTTATATTTCTAAATCATGGAAAGCTTTCCTATAAGCAGTTTACAAAAGAATGTACACAGATGTCAATTAAGAGAAAATTCGCTTTGTAAGCATTCAAATTGTTATTTTTGCCTATAGACCTAGTCAACAATGATTTATAATGCCTAGAGTTTGCAATGATGTGATGAAATGAGTATATACTATTATACATTATTTGTAATGATGAAAAACTGAAAATAGGGAGACAGTTACATAAATTATGGAAATCTGTGAAACATTATGCAACCACTAAAACATCTCAAATTATGAGGCGCCTGCGTGGCTCAGTTGTTAAGCCTCTGCCTTTGGCTGAGGTCATGATTCCACAGTCCTGGGATCGAGACCCTCATTGGGCTCTCTCCTCAGCAGGAAGTCTGCTTCTCCGTCTCCCACTCCCCCTGCTTGTATTCCCTCTTTCATTGTCTTTCTGTCAAATAAACAAAATCTTAAAAAAAAAAAAAAAACCTCAAAGCATATTTAACGGCAGTGGAAATTGCTTGAAATAATGTTAAGCGGAAGTGAATTTCCCAAAAAGGACACTAAAATATTTAAAATGTGATCCAAAATTACAGAAATTATATACTATATGCATTGTAGATTAGAAACATTCTAACAGTTTTTGTCTTTTAATTGTAGATGACTCTGTTCTTTTTCATTTTTTTACTGATTTTTATAAGCATGCAGTACATTTAAAATAAAATGCTATTTCAAAAATAAACCAATTTTCTGTAAAGACATACAATTCTCAAGTTAAACAATGAATGAAAAAGCTTTCCAGATAGTTTCCATGTATTTCATTTGGAAACTATTTTTTATGTATTCATTGTAATGACTTATAAATGTGTAACTCTAGCCCTGATCTCTTTTGTAAGCTTCACAGTCATGTAACCATATGCCTACTGACACATCCTCTCATATATGAAGATAATACCTTCCTTATGAGATGAAACAAAATCAACATGTATAAAACAAAATTCTACCCTAACATGCCCCAACCACAGTCCTCCCCTAATTTTCTCCATTCCAGTAAATGCTACCATCGAAATCACCAATTCATCAGTTAAGTCACCTCCAAAGTTGCTCTCAAATCCCTCCACTTCTCTCCACCTTCATTACCTCCTGCCTTGTCCAACTTATCGTTTATGCTAAGTTCTCTCATCTCATTCTTGCTCCTGTTACTTTCCACCTTATTTATATTTCATGTAAGAGCCAAAAGTCCCTTATACATGGCAAGTCCCTTATACATGTGTACATTTCATGCTTAAAAGCTGGTAAAATGCTCCCATTATCCTTAGGAGAAAATCTCCACTCCTTACCATCTCACAAGGCCCTATTATCAACTGACCACCCCAAACAAATCAGTGTTTCCAAAAGAAATATTTTTAGAGCTTTCTAGGTGATTCTAATGTGCACTCAGAGTTGAAAATACTGTCCTCCAAGATGCAGTTCATACCTACCTCTCTCCAACTTCTCCTACCAACCCCCACCGCTGCAACTTAATTGCTAATTTATAGCCATAATGCCTCTTTCTGTTCCTTATAAATGTCAGGCCACATCCTAACTGAGGACCATATAATTATGTTCAGCAACAAAATCATTGTGAAAACATGTATTATTACAAGGCATGGTTACAAAGGTGGGAATACAGCAATAAACAAATCAAAAACCCTATTCTTACGGGTTTATATTCTAGGAAAGGAAGAAAGATTGCTATACCAACAAATATGTATACCCACTGGATGGTCGTGTTACAAAGAAAATGTAGCAGGTGAGGGAGGCGGGGAGTGCTATTACAGATCATCAGAGGAGGCCTCCCAGATGGTAGCAAACTTTAAGCAAATACCTGCATGAAGTAAAGGAGTGATCCTTACATATATTTCAAGGAACAGTAGGGGACAGAGAAAATCGTAACGGCAAATGCCATGAGGAGGGAGCCTGCTTGCTATAGTCAAGGTACAAGAAAACAAAAGTGTCTGGAGCGGAGTGAAACAGGAGGAGCACTGTAGAACGTAAGGTCAGAGTGGTGAATGACAGCCTGATCATGCAGGATCTTGTAGGAGGCCTTTGGATTTTACTGAGTGAAATAAGAAACTCTTGGAGGATTTTGAGCAGACGGGCATTTTTAAAAGGGCATCAAAGGGTTTTGTGTAGACAGTGTTCTGAAGGGAAGGAAAGGCTGAAGCAGAAGACCGCAGGAGAACCTGTTGCAACAACCTACGTGGGAGAAGGCAGTGGCTCAGCCTGGCGGTGGCACTGGAGACAGCTGGCAGCGATCAAAGTCTGGAGAGCTGTATTCCTGGTTATTCATGTGGTTAATTCCCTCTCCTCCTCAACATCTCTGCTCTGCTGGCCCTCTCTGACCACACTAAATGAAGCAATGCTCCACTCCCGCCCACAGATTGTCTCTATCACCTTATCAACTTGCTTATTCCCTTCGCAGCATTCTTCACTAGTTACCTTGCTTGTTTGCTTTTGTCTCTTTTCCCGAGTAAAAAAACAAAATCTTTAAGAGGGAAATCTTGTCTGTCTTGTGTCCTCAGTATGTAAAAAACAAGTTCTCACTACATACTGCGTGAATGAGTGAATGTAAGTTCTGCCCAGGATCAGGACTTTTTCTTAAGTCAAACAGCTGAGGTGTGTCTGGCTGGAACTCCTGTCGGTGTGCGCAATACAGTATCCAGATGTGTCAGGAAATATGATAGAATGCTTACTTATTCTCTGTGCCTGATGATGATTTTACACCTTTGACCCTTTATTACGAAAAAAAGAGATCTATGTTTAACCTCTGTAATTTACCCTTTAATTTGTACATTAATGTACATAAACTGAATATTATGGGAATGGATAATTTAGGATGTAGATGTAACAAATACAGGTAACACTGGTATAACATGCTATGCACAGGTGACATTTGACATGGAGACCGATAATAAAATTTTGAACAGTAACACTGACTGTAAGCTCTTTCAAAAATTTAAAGTATAAAAACATTACCCATTGAAATATGTCTACATATGATCATTCTAATTTTTTACATTCCAACTGAAGCCTCTGCACCTATCATCTATTCACCGTGCTAGATGTAGCCACTTTATTTTTTATAAAGGCCCCCAAGCTACCAAAGACCTCTGAGAGGAGACGGCCAGACTATGTGAATGAGGACCTCCCAAGCCTTTCTGCCAATTTCATATTACCTTGTTCTCCACCTACCAGGTTATAACATTTTCTTTCTCACTCTCTCCATAAACCTCATACAACACAAATGAAATGTATAGGAATTGGTAAAACATTTTTTTTTTTAAATATAAATTAATTTACCAATCTTTATCTTGGTCACATCAGTACTATCTATGACTATATGAACCACCACACATTTATAGGCAATCAAATTTTAACTGAACTTAGCATAAAACACGTTGGGTGGAACAAATATGCTAATATGTGTACTGGGTTTTGAGAATGATGATGGTATGTCACTGAGTCAAGCTTAAATGGTGTTCTGCACAAAACACATAAAGGACTGATTTGCCAAGTGTCCCAAAAACTGGACAGAGAAACAAACACACATTAAACGCCTAACAGCCTTACCTGTCATCTCTGATATGGTAGAAAAATCCATAGCCATTGTGGACCATGGGAACTGCCACTCCCTGGATTTTAAAATAACCAACCAGACTTGTTGAGAGAACAAAGTTTCCACCTCCTCCACTGTGTGGCATAAAGAGAGGTTATTTTACTAGGCTTACAGAAACTTACATTACTTCTGAAGAGCTTTTAACCTTCAGAAAAAAGGTTCTGATGGATCAAGTTATAAAACACTGTATCACATTACCTTTTGGAGAAAAGAGGGTCTGTAAAGAGTTCTGGAACAGGAAGACCTTCCTCTTTTGCTGTGAGTAAAAGCCCTAAAAGATGACGGTCAAATCCTGCAATGAAACCAGAAGTATGAAGATAGAAAAAAAATGTTTCAACATGAGAGAATTTTTTAAAGTCAGAATAATTCCAATATAAGTACCTTTTCCAGCTGAAAAATCTTTCATCATTTTATTATGTTTTGCAAAAGCTTGTAACATCTTCTGCTGCCTCTCAAGAAGCTGTGTTAAAAATCAAGACAATACTTCAGTAAACTATACAGAAACCAAATTTTAAAAACCCTGAATTCAACATGATTGAACATAATTTGAGAAATCTGAAGGAGAAAAGATTTCTATGAAGAAGCTGAGACACAGGTTTCTATATATTTTCCTTAACTTCTTCTACTGTCTTTTCTTTCCTATATCATCCTTCATCTTGATTATTTCTTTCTAAGGAAGGAAAATAGAAACTTGTGGGCAACACTGAAGTGATATTCGTAAGTGTAAAGACAGAAGCAACTATGATTTCAAAACACAGAGCTGTTCAAAATAATAATGAAATAGTTCTATGCTATTAAAATAAATGAACATATATATAACCTTGTCTATCAAAATTAAATAACAAATACAATACCAAAACAGCAGTGGAAGGGAACCACCCTATTGTCTAAATGGCTTAAAAAAAAAAAATTACAGGGGCACCTGGCTGGCTTAGTTGGTAAGGGATGTGACTCTTAATCCAGGGTTGTGTGTTCAAGCCCCACACTAGGTAGAGAGACTGCCTTGAAAAAAAGAAGAAGTATAAAGCAAAACATAACTGTTCTGGTTCTAATACATGAAAACAAGAATCTGTGATTTCAAAACCTTTCAACCATATCAAGGAAAAGCGTCTTTTTAAGGCACTTTAGGATAGTCTGTACTTCACTGGTGTTATCCTAAAGGTAGATCAGTAATAGTAAAATATTCATGGTATCAAAGATACTTTGCCCAGAAAGTAACACAACTGAGCTTCTTCTCAGGTCTTTCCTGTTTCATATTCTTTCCAAGTATATACAGTGAATGAATGCTTTAAACACCTAAGGGACAAATATCTGAAACTATTTTACTGATCCAGGGGAACTGAAGCAAAGAAGTTGGTTATTCAAGGACTAAGGTTCCTGTAAACAAGTAAATAATAACTTTTCAATACTCACACCAGTAGAAGGATCCTGCATGGACTGACACCACCGGAGCGCTTCTATAGTACACGAGCGCATAGTCTCTGTACGGCCATGATAAAAGCACCTTGTCATAGCTGTCTCATAGCAGCTGCCAGGGCTACAAGAAAAAATGAAAATAAAAGAAAGTGTCATAACAAAGAAAATACTCAAATATTATTACCAAAAAAACCTTACCTAATAAAGCTGGCTTTGGTCAGAGACTAAGTTCTACACTACAGGCTACTGTTGTGACTTTCAGTAACCAAGAGACTACTTTCAATAATCAACGAGTAAAAAAATATTCTGATCTACAGGGTCTGGGACACCATGGCTTCCCTCCTTCCAAGGCTTGGCTGTGGTCAGGTTCTATATCGCAGTGCATCTGTGATAGGTAGCCTCTAAGAAGAACCCCCAGTGATCCCTGCCTCCTGGTAGTAATACTCTGTGTAACTCCTCAGTTTGAGTGTGAGATGGACTCGTAATTTGCTCCTAATGAAAAGAGCAGGATAAAAGTGATGGGATGTCACTTTTGAAATTAGGTTACAAAGAGAGATCTGAATCACTCTCACTTCCTTAGTATGAGGAAAGCAGGCTGCCTCACTGGAAGGTGCCCTACAGAAAGGCCCAGAGGATGAGAAACTGAGGGTTGCCTCTGGAAAATAGCCTGGAAGGAAGTGATCTCTGCTGATAATCACAAGTGAGCTTGGAAGCAGATCCCCTCTGAGGAACACCTTCAAATGAGAAGAGAGCTGAATGACACTCTAACTATGACTTCAGGAAACTTGAAGGTAGACGCACCCAGGAAGCCTGCACCTGGGTTCTTGTGTGACAGAAAATATGAAATAACATTTACTGTCTTATGCCCAATGAGTTTGTGATAACTGTTACACAGCGATAGATAATACCGAGTCCCTGGCCTTTAGTTCCTTCATACACTACATGAATCACTACAGGATGAAGTAAAAGCATTCTCTAAGAAGTTCCCCAGAGTGATGACTGTTTTCCTGAGTTGAAGAATGATGTAAACAATTTTAGATATAGAGCTCTCTTACTTATGTAACATTATTATTTCTGGTGGTTGGAATCCAGAGTTAAAGAGATCAAATGGAGTGAGAGGAAAAGATGTGAACATGGGCATTAAGAAGGCTCAAACAGAATTACTAAGCCTCTTCTGCCCAGTGTATCTATAAAGCTATCTCCCTGAGCTGAAATAGTATCCTTTTCAAGTATGAAGAGGAGAAAGCATAAATGAAAACTTAACACTAACATTCTTTAAAAAAAAAAAAAAAAAAGATTAAAAATAAAAGCAGTAAGTAAAAATATCACTGCACTGTAACCTCTAACAAAATAATACATCTTGGTTATGATCATCAATGCCTACTAAAACCATTAGGTAAAAAACTCAGGGAGGAAACTTTATAATGGACATTGGTTTACAAATACACTCAGTCTCAACAGGATGAAACAGAAAACAAATGATGTTAATTACTTGATGTACTGTCATAAAAAATAATAAAAATAACTGATTCTTAGTCTCAAATCTCTAGATCTAACTCCGAGTTTATGGAGAACATGGGAGACAGAGCAACATGTTTAATAGTTATTTTTCTTTCATTTAAAAGGCAAATGCATAAAACAATAATATAAACCTGTATCAATGGGCACATAATGTATAAAGATGTAATCGTTAACAAAATAGAGTACAGAGATGTACAGAAGCAGAGTTTTGTGTACTACTAAAACTAAGCTATTATTCAATGAGGTTGTTACAAATATAAAATATGAATTGTATTCTCCAAGTAATCATGAATAAAATAGATAAAAAATGAGGTGAACCATGAGAGACTATGGACTCTGAAAAACAATCTGAGGGTTTTGAAGGGGTGGGGGGTGGGAGGTTGAGGGAACCAGGTGGTGGGTATTGGAGAGGGCACGGATTGCATGGAGCACTGGGTGTGGTGCAAAAACAATGAATACTGTTACACTGAAAAGAAATTAAAAAAATATATAAATATATATATATATAAAACAAGCTAAAATTTAAAAAAAAAAAAAGAAAAAGAAAAAGAAAAAGAAGGGAACCAAAATGGTACACTTAAAAAAAAAAAAAAAAAACCCAAACAAATAAAAAAGAGGTAGTAGAAGAGTTTAGAAACAAAAACCAAATAAGACCTACAGAAAACAGAGCTAGGTGGCATAAGGAAATATTTCTTTATCAGTAACTATTTTAAATGTAAATAAACTATTCAATCAAAGGCAGAGATTGACAGAATGGATTAAAAAAAACCCATAATCTAGTATCTTATATTCACTGTAGATAAAAAGTCATTAAGAGGTTAAAAGTAAAAGGACAAAAATAGATATTCCCTAAAAATAGTAAGTACAAGAGCTGGAGTGGCTATGTTATTATCAGACAAAATAGCTTTTAAGTCAAGAGTTAAGAGGCAAACAGGACACTATATATTAATGAAAGGCTAAATTCATCAAGAAGACATAACAATTATAAAAATATATGCACCTAAAAAGAGCCCTAAAACATACGAAGCAAATACTGGGAAAATTGAAGAGACAACTAGACAACTCTCCAATGGCAGCTGGAGACTTTAATATCGAACTTTTGATAACTGAGATAGCCCATGTAGACAGGAGATAAATAAGGAAACAGAGAACTTGAACAATAGTATCAATAACCAGACCTAAGAGACATATATAGAACATGCCACTTCTGAACAGTAGAATACCAATTCTTCTCAAGTGCACATGGAACACTCTCCAGGAAAGACCAGTGAGTAGGCCACAAAACAAGCCTCAATAAATTTAAAAATACTGAAATCATAAACAGTATCTTTTTCAATGACAATGAAATGAAGCCAGAAATCATAACAGAAGAACAATCAGAAGATTCACAAATATGAAGACATCCAGCAAGACACAAACAACAAATTGGGAAAGGGAGAAATCACAAGGGAAATTAGAAAACGCCTTGAGAAGAATGAAAATGAAAACGCAACCTACCAAACCTATAGAATGAAAAGTGTTCAAAGGGAAGTTTATAGCTGTAAATACCTGTATTGGGGGGGAAGAAGCCCCTACAAATCAACAAACTAAGGGCACACCTTAAGGAACTGGAAAAAAGGAGAGCAAAGTAGACCCAAAGCCAGCAAAAGGAAGAAAATAATTAAGACTAGAAATAACCAAAATAGATAAATTAAAAATTAGAGAAAGTTAACTAAACTTGATTCTTTGAAAAGGTCAACAAAACTGACAACATTTAGCTACAATGATTAAGAAAAAAAAGGGTAAAAACTCCAATTACTAAAATTATTTATGAAAGAGAGGGCATTACCTCCTTTACAGAAATAAAAAGGATTTTAAGGGAATACTATGAATAACTGTAAACCAATAAACTGGATAACCTAGATTAAACAGACATATTCTGACTCAAGGAAAAAAAAAATCTGAACCTACTTCAAGTAAGGAAATGAATGTGTACTCAACAACCTCCCCACAAACAGAAGTCCTAGGTCACGTAACTTCATCGATGAATTCTAAGACTTAAAAAATAAACACCAATCCTTTTCAAATTCCTCCAAAAAACTAAAAAGGAAGGAACATTTCCTAACTCAAAGAGAGGCCAGCATTATCCTCCTACCAAAAACAAAGACAACACTAACAATGAAAATATAGAAAGGGAAATTAGAGAATCGATTCCATTTACTATAGCACCAAGAAGTGTAAGATATCTGGGAATAAACCTAACCAAAGAGGTAAAGGATCTGTACTCGAGGAACTACAGAACACTCATGAAAGAAAATGAAGAAGACACAAAAGATGGAAGAGCATTCTATGCTCATGGATCAGAAGAATAAACATTGTTAAAATGTCTGTACTGCATAGAGCAATCTATACTTTCAAAATTCCACCAGTATTTTTCAAAGAGCTGGAACAAACAATCCTAAAATTTATATGGAACCAGAAGAGACCCTGAATTGCTAAGGGACCCTGAATTGTTGAAAAACAAAACTGGGGGCATCATGTTGCCTGATTTCAAGCTTGACTACAAAGCTGTGATCACCAAGACAGCATGGTACTGGCACAAAAACAGACACATTGACCAGTGGAACAGAATAGAGAGCCCAGGTATGGACCCTCAACTCTATGGTCAAATAATCTTCAACAAAGCAGGAAAAAATATATGGTGGAAAAAAGTCTCTTCAATAAATGGTGCTGGGAAAATTGGAGAGCTATGTATAGAAGAATGAAACTCGACCATTCCCTTACACCATACACAGAGATAAACTCGAAATGGAATAAAGACCTCAATGTAAGGCAGGAATCTATCAAAATCCTGGAGGATCTTCGGCCACAGCAAATTCTTTCAAGACATGTCCCCAAAGGCAAAGGAAACAAAAGTGAAAATGAACTTTTGGGACTTTATCAAGATCAAAAGCTTCTGCACAGCAAACAAAACAGTCAACAAAACAAAGAGGCAACACAAGGAATGGTAGAAGATATTTGCAAATAACACTACAGACAAGAGCTGATGTCCAAGATCTAAAAAGAACTCCTCAAAATCAACACCCAAAAAACATAATCATGTCAAAAAATGGGCAGACGACATGAACGACACTTCTCCAAAGAAGACATACAAAAGGCTAACAGACACATGAAAAAAAGTTTATCATCATTAGCCATCAGGGAAATTCAAATCAAAACCACATTGAGATACCACCTTACACCAGTTAGAATGGCCAAAATTAACAGGACAGGAAACAAGTGTTGGAGAGGATGTGGAGAAAGGGGAACACTCTTACAATGTTGGTGGGAATGTAAGTTGATACAACCACTTTGGAAAACAGTGTGGAGATTCCTCAAAAAATTAAAAATAGAGCTACCCTATGACCCTGCAATTGCATTTTTGGGTATTTGCCCCAAAGATACAGATGTAGTGAAAAGCAGGGCCATCTGTACCCCAATGTTCATAGCAGCAATGGCCACAGTTGCCAAACTGTGGAAAGAGCCAAGATGCCCTTCAAAAGATGAATGGAGGGGCACCTGGGTGGCTCACTGGGTTAAAGCCTGCCTGCTTCTCTGCCTGCTCATCATCTCTCTCTCTGTCAAATAAATAAATAAAATCTTTGAAAAAAAAAAAAAAAGATGAATGGATAAAGAAGATATGGTCCATATATACAATGGAGTATTATGCCTCCATCAGAAAGGATGAATACCCAACTTTTATATCAACATGGACGGGACTGGAAGAGATTATGCTGAGTGAAATAAGTCAAGCAGAGAGAGTCAATTATCATATGGTTTCACTTACTTGTGAAGCATAAGGAATAACACAGAGGACATTGGGAGATGGAGAGGAGAAGTGAGTTAGGGGAAATTGGAGGGGGAGACAAACCATCAGAGACTCTGGACTCTGAGAAACAAACTGTGGGTTTTATAGGTATTGGTGAGGATGTAGAGAAAGAAAACTCTTTGGCACTGTTGGTGATGCAAACTGGTGCAGCCACTCTGGAAAACAGTATGGAGTTTCCTCAAAAAGTTAAAAATAGAACTACCCTACAACCTATCAATCGCTTGACTGGGTATTTATACAGAGGACATAAACATAGTGATTCGAGGGGGCACATACACCCCAATGTTTACAGCAGTATTATCTACAAAAGTCAAATTATGGAAACAGATAAAATGTCCATTGAGTGATGAATGGGTAAAGAAGATATAGTGTGTGTAGATTACTCAGCCATAAAAAAGAATGAAATCTGCAATGATATGGATGAAGCAATAGAGTGCTATGCTAAGCAAAGTCAGTCAGAGAAAGACAAATACCATAGGATTTCATTCATATGTAGAATTTAAGAAACAAAACAAACAAGCAAAGGGTCAGGGTGGTGGGGAGAGAATAAGGCAAAACAAGAAACAGACTAACTATAGAGAACAAACTGATGATTACCAGAGGGGATATGCATGGGGGATGGGTCAAATAGGTGATGGGGATTATGGAGTGCACTTGTGATGAGCACCAGGTATTGTATGGAAGTGCTGAATCGCTAAATTGATTCTGAAACTAATATTACACTGTGTTAACTAACTGGAATTTAAATAAAAGCTTTAAACTATAGCTATTATAAGAAGACACAATAGACCAATACCCCTTTATAAATAAAGATGCAAAAATCTTAGAATTACTAACAAACCAAATTCAGCAGCGTGTTAAAGGAACAATACACCATGCCCAAGTGGGATATAGTCTTAGAATGCAAGGGTGGTTCAACAAATGAAAATCAGTTAGTGTAATACACCTTAGTAATAGAATGAAGGGTAAGTCCTACAGGATAACTGACACAGAAAAGCATTTGACAAAATCCAACACTCTCCCATAATAAAAACACTCAATATACCAGGAATAGAAAGAAACTTCCTCAACATGTTAAAAAACATTTATGGAAAACTCACAGCTAACATCATACTCAATTATGAAAGACTAAAACCTTTCCACCTAAAGTAATATGACAAAGATAATTCGGCATACTATTGGGTGTTCAAGCCAAAAGAAATAAAAGGTCTACAAATTAGGAAAGGAAAAAAAAAAGGCAGAACTATCTCTATTGAGATTATTTGATCTCAAGTCCACAAAAGAGTATTAGAACTAATAAACTAATTCAACAAAGCTTAAAGACACAAAACCAACACACAAAAATCAGCTGCATTTCTACACACTAGCAATAAATGACCTGAAAAGAAAATTAAGAAAACAATTCCACTTATAATAGCATCAAAAAGTATAAAATACTCAAGTTTAAACTTAACCAAAGAAGCAAAAACACTATACACAGGAAACTACAAAACAATGTTTAAAGAAATTTTTAAAAGCATAAATAAATGGAACAAGACTTTGTGTTCTTAGATCAGAGACTATCATTAAGGTGACAATGCTACCCAAAGGAGTTTAGAGATTCAAAACTCCAATATTTCTGAAAAACATGGAAAAACTAACCCTAAAATTCATATGGAATTTCAAGAATAGCCAAAAGAATCTTGAAAAGAACATAGGTGAAGAACACACACTTTTGCATTTCAAAACTTACTACAAAGTTACAATAATCAAAACAGTATGGTACTGATATAAGAAGAGACATACAGACCAATGAACAGAACTGAAAGCCCAGAAATAAATCTTTACACGTATAATCAACTTATTTTTAAACAAGAACATCTAGACCATTCAATGAACAGTCTCTTAAAAAAATAATGCCAGGGGGTGCCTGGGTGGCTCAGTGGATTAGGGCCTCTGCCTTTGGCTCGGGTCATGATCTCAAGGTCCTGGGATCGAGCCCCGCATTGGGCTCTCTGCTCGGCGGGTAGCCTGCTTCCCTCCACTCTCTGCCTGCCTCTCTGCCTACTTGTGATTTCTCTCTGTCAAATAAATAAATAAATTCTTAAAAAAAAAATAATGCCAGAAAAATTAGATATTCACTTGTAAAGGAATGAAGTTGGACCCTTACCACATACTATACACAAAAATTAATTCAAATAGCATCAAAGACAGGTGCCTGGATGGCTTAGTTGGCTAAGTGTTTGACTCCTGATTTTGGCTCAGGTCATGATCTGAGAGTCATGAGATCAAACCCTGCATTGGGCTCCACACTAGGCATGGAGTCTACTTCTAGATTCTTTCTCTTCCTCTCCCTCTGCTCCTCCACCTCTCCAACCACTTGTGCTCTTGCTCTCCAAAAAAATAAATAAATAAATAAATAAATAAATAAATAAATAAATAAAGAAAACACATCAAAGATTTAAAGTAAGAGCTACAGCTATAAAACTCCAGGAAGATGGGGCACCTGGGTGCCTCAGTGGGTTAAGCCTCTGCTTTCAGCTCAGGTTATGATCTCAGGGTCCTGGGATCGAGCCCTGCATCAGGCTCTCAGCTCGGCAGGGAGCCTGCTTCCCCCCCACCCCCGCCTCCTGCTCTGCCTACTTGTGATTTCTCTGTCAAATAAATAAATAAAATCTTAAAAAAAAAAAAAAAAAAAACCTCCTAGGATTTTAGTAACTACCCAC
>NW_019154124.1:16003756-16072181 GCF_002288905.1 Enhydra lutris kenyoni | reverse complement strand
TTGTGATTTCTCTGTCAAATAAATAAATAAAATCTTAAAAAAAAAAAAAAAAAACCTCCTGGAAGATAATATAAGGGCAAAACTTTATGACACTGGTGGGTTCCTGAATGGCTCAGATGGTTAAACGTCTTTGGCTCAGGTCATGATCCCAGGGTCCTGGGATTAAGCCCCATATCAGGCTCCCTGCTCCACTGGAAACCTGCTTCCTTCCTCTACCTCTGCCACTCCCCCTGCTTGTGCTCTCCAGATCACTCTCTGTCAAATAAATAAATAAAATCTTACAATAATAATAATAATAATAATAATAATAAAACTTCATGACACTGGATTTAGCAATGATTCCTTCAATATGACAACAAAAGTACAGGCTACAATTAAAAGCAAAATAGATAAACTGTACTTCAAAATTAAAAACATAGTGGTATCCTTTGATGCACAGAATGAAAAGAAAAACCACAGAGTGGGAGAAAAATACTTGCCAATTATGTATTGATAAGGGTTTCATATCCAGAATACATAAAAAACTCATACAATTAAAAAAAAATGACAACCCAATTACCAAAAACACAAAGGACTTCTATAGACAGTTTGCCAGAGAAGATATACATACATATATACATCTGGCCATGCAAATGGCCAACCAACATATGAAAAGATAAACCACCTCATTAGTCAATAGGGAAATGCAAATAAAAACCACAATGAGATACTACATCAAAACCAATAGTTATGATTTTTTTTTAATGAAAAAAATAAGTGTTGGCAAGGATATGGACTAATTTGAACCTTTGTAAACTGCTGGTGGGAATGTAAAATGTATAGCCATGGTGGAAAATAGTTTGGCAGGTGCTCAAAGAGTGAAAAAGAATTATCACAGAATCCAGCAATCCCACTCCTAGGTATAGACTCAAAAGAAATTAAAACAGGAACTCAGATACTTGTATGTGAATGTTTACAACAGCATTATTTGCAATAGCCAAAAGGTGGAAACAAATCAAGTGTCTATCAACAGATGAATGGATAAAGAAAATGTGGTGTATCTATACAGTGGAATATTTAGCCATAAAGAAAAATGAAGTTCTTATTATACCATATGGATGAACCTTGGAAACATTATCCTAAGTTGAATAAAACAGAGATAAAAAAGACAAATATCCTATGATTCCACCTAGAGGAAATATCTAGAATATCTAGTTCATAGAATATATCTAGTTCAAAGACAGCGAAAGTAGATTAGAGATCACCAGGGGCTGAGGCAATAGGAGAAATAAGAAATTACTGTTTCATGGTTATAGTCTCTCTTTGAGGCAATGAAATCATCTTGCAAATAGACAGTTGTGATGCTTGCACAACACTGAGAATGTAATTAATGCTACATTATGTAATTAATGGCTAAACTGGAAAGGTTGTTTTGTTTTTTTAAGGTTTTATTTATTTATTTGACAGAGATCACAAGTAGGCAGAGAGAGAGGAAGGGAAGCAGGCTCCCTGTGGAGCGGAGAGCCCAATGCGGTGCTCCATCCCAGGACCCTGGGATCATGACCTGAGCGGAAGGCAGAAGCTTTAATCCACTGAGCCACCCAGGTGCCCCTGGAAAGGTTTTTTTAATTTATATTTACCACAAGAAAAAAAAGATAATCCACTTCTTAATGTCAATAGTAATAGTGTATTGTGAGGCTTACTACCTTTATAGAAGTATAATATACAACAACAGCATAAAAAATGGGAGAAGCATTCTGTTTTAAGGTTCTTATGTTACACTTCAAGTGGAAAATGTTACTTGATGGTAAACTTGGGTAAATTAAAGATGTATTTTATAGACCCCGTGCAACTACTAAAAACAAAATAAAAGAGTATATCTGACAATGGAGATAAAATGGAGCAATTTTTTAAAAACACTATGAATTCAAAATAAGATAAACAAAAATCGGAAAAAAAAATCGGATATGATAAAAAGAAAAGAAAGAGCAATATGGTAGACTTAAACCCAAACTTATTGATAACTATATTAAATGCAAATGACCTAAAAACCCATTTAAAGACACTTCTGAGACTGGATATTTAAAAAGCAAGATCACAGAGCTTCTACTCCTGCCTAAGATGTAGAAAGTCACAACACACCATCTCTCTTATCCTAAAAATTAGTCAAAACTGGATAATCTATAAAATCATAAACCCATCAGGAAACTGAGGCTACAAGGAAACCAAGTGATTTGAATTCCAAAGAACAGTAAAACCTCTCTTAAAAGACAGTGGACACTCTGTAGAAAGTGTCACACATCAAAACTCCAAAACACTGACGATGGAAGTCCAAATTAGGACACAGTGCCGCTTGCGGAAAAAGTCAGGAAAAACACTGGGGAATAAGGATGGAATAGCTATGCTAAAGATATACCCTTGGACTTCAAGATGCTGAAAATGGAAAATGAAGGGTTCTCACCGTCCATAAAGTCTATAATAGGCCAGCTGAAGTGCAAGCTGAATAAATGTATCAGGGTGAAGCAGCTTCTTCTTGGTTAGGTTTTTGCCAAAAGATGTAAAGGGATATACCACAATCTGCAGATCGGATGCCTAACAATAAATAAATAAAATAAATAAATAAATAAATGGGAAAAGTGAAAAATCAGCTAAGAAGAATACCCCAAAGACGACCAAATCATCATCTGCATTAAACATTACATATAATGGGGCGCCTGGGTGGCTCAGTGGGTTAAAGCCTCTGCCTTCAGCTCAGGTCATGATCCCAGGGTCCTGGGATCGAGCCCCGCATAGGGCTCTCTGCTCCGTGGAGAGCCTGCTTCCTCCTCTCTCTCTGCCTGCCTCTCTGCCTACTTGTGATCTCTGTCTGTCAAATAAATAAATAAAATGTTAAAAAAAAAATTACATATAAAAAATTAAAGGTATCAAAGCTACAATTTAAAATGTTTAAATGTTGGGGCATCTCGGTGGCTCAGTTGTTAAGCATCTGCCTTCAGCTGAGGTCATGATCCCAGAGTCCTGGGATAGAGCCCTGCGTGAGGCTCCCTGTTCAGCGGGGAGCCTGCTTCTCCCTCTCCCACTCCCCCTGCTTGTGTTGCCTCTCTCACTGTATCTCTGCCAAATAAATAAGATCTTTTTTAAAAAAATGTTTTAATGTTGTTTGGGTGCCTGAGTGGCCCAGTCAGTTTAGCATCAGACTCTTGATTTCAGCCCAAGTCATGATGAAGGGTCGTGAGATTGAGCCCCATATTAGTCTGGGCTCAGTGGGGAGTCTACTTGAGATTCTCAGTCCCCCTCTCCCTCTGCCACCAGCCCCACCACCGTGCTTGTGCTCTCTCTTTAAATAAATAAATCTTTAAAAATAAATAAATTGTTTTATGTTGTTGTGCTCAGATGATGACCCAATTTTTATATGTGGTAGTTGAAAGAAAAGCATTAGTATCTAAGAAAAAAAAAGTTTAAAAAATCTACCTGCTTGAAAAATTGGGCTTTAGCTTGATTTATATTGTTTAGTATTTTATCATCCACAGTGAAAACAAGTTCCTCTGGAAGTGATATATCCCGTACTTTTTCTGAACCCTGAAAATAGGGAAAAGACTTAATATTAAATCAAAAAACTATTAAGGAAAAAAAATGAAAAATTTTTTTCTAACATACCTTCCATCTTCCTTCATTCTCAAAAACTTTCTCATTAATATAATGGCCGATGTTTATCATAACCATTCCATCAAAAGGAGCATGCTAAAATGAATATACACAAGATTTTGAATACTTTATGTATTCATGTATTCGTGACCCAATATTTTATTTTCAATTCCCCTCCCCTCCAATCTTAATACATACTGAAATGCAGAATTCAAATGCCTCACCCAAGGACAGAGAAATCCTACAGCACAGTAAGTGATTGCTGTATTTTATTTGCTGCAAAGGAACAAATACTTAAAGTTGGAAGTACCTAATGAGGGATCTTGAGGTAATGAAGCAGGGGGGTGTAAGTAAAGCAACCATGAACTATCTAGAGAAAATAACCATTATTTAAACTGGAAATGAAAGCAGGTGTATGTGTGCAATGCTAAGATATTCTGAAATTTGAAGAGCACTGTGCAAAAAACAAAGGAGGATGACAGACTTTTTGAAGGCTAAATTGAGCACTGTATGAACTTTATCAGTAAAGACAGGCCACTAGGTGAGCATTAAAAAGCATAATCAGTTTGTGTCTACAAGAGTGTTTAGATGCAGCAGAAATATTTCTCAATGTTTAAGGAATGCTGGAAAGATGGGCTGAGTTATAGGGGTATTAGAGATTTAACAGCTATACTGAGAGGAAGGAACTTCAGCTAGTGAATTTTTCCATCATTTATTCTGGAGGACAAATTTTTGCTTTCTTTTCTCCATGTGCTTTGGCGACAATTCCATCAGTTTTTTTCCCTCTATGTTACTGCTATCACTTTACATTAAACAGTTACCATTCATGAACTGAATGTGGGACTACCAGCCTTGGAGAGAAAGAAGGAAGGCTTAAGATATGGACCAGCACATCTGGGTCCACATTCAGAGGAGTAAATTAGGTGTCTTAAGTATCACCCTAATATTACAGAGATCTGTTGGCCTATCTCATAGCCCAGTGGAGCCTAGAAATATAGTATGAATACTGTTACCAACTAGATAGCGGCTACAGCATCAGAAAAGACTCTTGAGGGAGGTCTGAAGTAGATGCATGAGCAACTCACCCCATCTGTCCTTTGATACAGTAATGACACTCACAGGTCATTGACAAGTCCATTTTCTAACTCCATCTAACAATTTTACAAAGAATTTGCAGAGATATCACATATTGTTTCATTTGATTCATTTCATTCAGTAAAATTAATTTCTAATTCTTTTACTGGACCCAGTAAGAAAGAGCAAGGCTAAAGGATAAAAGTATCTATGACTGGTAATTCTACCTACCCATCTCATGGTGGAAAACTAAATATCAATTTTTTTTTAAAAAGTTAGGAAATATGAAAACTTCATATGCTTTCCTGATGTTTTATTTGTTCATTTAACTTTTTTTTTTAATTTATATGGAGACAATATGTGTAACATACTTTCCAGAATAGGGCTTCAATCCTGTGTCCAAACTCTACCATTCAACTGTTGTGCAACTGTTGAAGTTACTTAATTCTTAAATTACTTAATCCTCATCTGTAAGTGGGGGTATTAATCATATAGTTGGTGTAACAAATGATCTTCATAATGCTTATAAAGTGCTTCCTACAGAACGCAGACCACAGCAATAATCAGTAACTGCTGTTAGTATTTAACTCTTTATTACATGCTTCCTATGTGCTCTTCACAAAGCCCAATAATAAACCCTAGATGGAGAAGACAAAGTAGTTGACCCCGGATTTTAAATCCAAGAGGGAAATGTAATTAACCACTGTGATCACAAAAGTACATATTTAAACACCAATGGAACAGAGCAGCAACATGGCATTGCATTTAGAACAGACCAACTTTTACAGTATATAGCATACTGCTCACCCCTGAACAACGCTGACCTCCCATGCAATCAAAATCCACATATAACTTTTCACTCCCCAGAACTTAATTACTAATTGCCTGTTGTTGACCAGAACATAACATTTGCCAATACAAAAACAGTCAATTAACATGTTTTGTGTTGTATTATGCACACTGTATTCTCACAATAAAGACAGAGAAAATAAAGTGTTATTAAGAAAATCATAAGGAAAATCCTATATAGTACAGAAGTAGAGTAAGGCACCACACATCTCCTCATCCCCACCCAAAGTTAGCAAAGCTACCCAGGAATGTGGGCAA
Source organism: Enhydra lutris kenyoni (assembly GCF_002288905.1). NCBI lineage: Eukaryota > Metazoa > Chordata > Mammalia > Carnivora > Mustelidae > Enhydra > Enhydra lutris. The sequence goes on along the minus strand of NW_019154124.1, from coordinate 16,066,376 downwards.
CCTCCTTTCAAGCGGAGTCCAGGGAAAGGCAGAAAACAGGGGAAGGCACAGCACTGTTATCTTCTCTCTAGGTTGCTTTCTCCACCCGGTCCCTCCACATGGTTCTAATTCAGTTTCTGCTTGTGGGAAATTCTGGCAAGCTGCTCCCAGCAATATTAATTCTCTGCTGTAGAGAATTTTCAGCACCTCAGACGGCTCTCCTTCCTACCTTGGGCCTTATAGCCCACATTACTACCTGGTGATATCCTGCCCCAAGTATTTTCCTGGACCCCTAGGGATAGCGGGGTGGGGGGAGAGCAGATTATCATTCTGTGGTCCTTGGCCAGCTGTGGACAATGACTGGTCTTGGCACCTCACTGAGAATCCCTCTCCAGAGACAGCCCCTTCACAACTTTTTGTTGAAAATCTCATTGAACCAAACTCTGCACAGGTAGTACGATGAGGAGTGCCACAAGCAGGTGACAGCCTGCTGTTCCAGCCTTCTCAGCAACTCTCCAACACCTTCCCTTCACTTTTAGTCACGTGGCAACTTCTACCTTATTTTTCAATCACAGAGTAAAATATGTATTTATTGAAAAAACAATTCATTTAAGAGGACCCACACAGTTCAAACCCATGTTGTTCAAAGACCAACTATATACAATTTACTAATGATGTTTTACATAGGTTAAATTGCTTTTTCTACAATCATCTTAAGTTACGAGGGAAACCAATATGGGATTTTTAAAAGCAGATTATCAAGGAGGGATAATCAGATCAATTTTATAAATAAATGGATGTTAATACATATACATAAGACATGTCCATACACATACAAGAAAGATCTCATCTGTGGTGAGATGTATGTTTATTATGGGACCAATATTCTTTATTCAGAGATAATGAAGATCCCTCAAGTTACTTCATCCTGAATTTGACCAAATAGAAAGAGTTTAGTACTATTAATAAAAATCAAAGTAGTACAAATGGGTATTTACCCCAAAGATACTGATGTAGTGAAAAGGGTCATATGTACCCCAATGTTCATAGCAGCAATGACCAAAGTCGCCAAACTGTGGAAAGAGCCAAGATGCCCTTCAACAGATGAATGGATAAGGAAGATATGGCCCATATATACAATGGAGTATTATGCCTCCATCAGAAAGGATGAATACCCAACTTTTATATCAACATGGACAGGACTGGAGGAGATTATGCTGAGTGAAATAAGTTAAGCAGAGAGAGTCAATTATCATATGGTTTCACTTACTTGTGGAGCCTAAGGAATAACACAGAGGACATGGGGAGATGGAGTGGAGAAGTGAGTTGGGGGAAGTTGGAGGGGGAGACAAACCATGAGAGACTCTGGACTCTGAGAAACAAACTGAGGGTTTTGGAGGGGATGGTGGTGGGGGTTGGGTGAGCCTGGTGGTGGTAATTATGGAGGGCACATATTGCATGGAGCACTGGGTGTGGTGCATAAACAATGAATGCTGGAACAGAAAAGAAATAAAATGGGGAGAAAAAACTTAAAAAAACCAAAGTAGTGCAATTTTTTTGTGTGTTGGGGGGGGCACTGAGGGTTGTAAGTGAGTAAGGCAAGTAAGATGATGAGTTCTTGATCATGAGAACAACTTAACCTTATGTAACAATATAACATCCAGTTTGAACAATATACAATGAAACAAAATTCTCAAAATGAGAAGAGGTAAAAACTAGAAAAGAAAAACTGCTACATCAACTGATGAATGGGTAAAGAAGTTGTGGTATACATATACAACAGAGTATTATTCAGCCATAAAAAAATGAAAAAGTTCTGCCATTTCCAACAACATGGATGGAGCTAGAGAGTATTATGCTTAGCTAAATGGGTCAGAGAAAGACACATACCAAATGATTTCACTTATATATGGAATTTAACAAGCAAAACAAATGAGCAAAGGGAAAAATAAAGAGAAAGACAGACTCTTAACTATAGAGAACTAATGGTTATCAGAGGGGAGGTGGGTAGCGGGTAGGTGAAATAGGTGATGGGGATTAAGGAGTTCACTTGTAATGATGAGCACTAGGTGATGTATGGAATCGCTGAATCACTATATTGTACACCTGAAACTAATATTGCATTGTATGTTAACTAACTGGAATTTAAACAAAAACTTAAAAAAAAAAAGACTAACTGCAAGCTACCTATGTAAAAACAGTCAATGAAACTATTAAAACAGGAAGAGAACACACACAGGAGGGAAAAGTGAGACTTAACATTAGGGTCAGAATCAGCAGATAGGAAAAGGCTGTTAAGATGGAGGCAGTGTCTGAGTACTATGAGGAGGAAATAGAGGAAGATGGTAGGAAGTAGTTAGCTACTTCACAAAGGATAGTGTGCCAGGAAACAGTGACAATATAAACCAGATTGAGAAAGTCAAGAAGAACAAAAGAAAGAACTCAAGAGAAGAAAACTGAGGCAATTAATAAGAAATATTTTGTCAACAATGAACTTCAAGGAAGAGGAAAGACTATAAATCTTTAAAAGCACTCATAGCAACCTTTCACTCTGATGAGCTACTATAACAGACAACTAGTTTTATTACCTGCTCATCAACCACTTAACCTTCTTCCAAGATTTTTCTGTAGGCAACCACCACACATCTATAATGGTTTGAATGAGAATGATTCTACCCCCTAGAGGCCAAGGTTTAACATGTGACCCGGGTCAGGTAATTAAGAGTACCTGAGTCCTCAGAACGGGCACATGATAGACAAAGGCCAATAACAACCAGTGAGCATTATTCCCAAGACTTGTGTTGGAACCACTGCAGGGAAGAAGGGGGAGGGCAGCCATGGTAAGCTGGCCATTTGCATTTGGAACACTAATCTGTGAAAGGAGCTGTGAAGACATGAGATTGTGGATACGACAATCACAGGGGATAGTCTACCTGAAGATGAAGTCAAACATAGGAAAAAATGCCCAAAAATGGAGAAAGAAATTTCTAATGAAAGCATTTGTACACTGGAAGTCAGTCTTACCCAAACTTAAGTGTACTCCTATGCCAACGAATACCTTCTTAAGCTAATGTCAGTATAATTTAGGTTTCTATCACCTAAACCTGAATAAATACTGATTAATACAGCTATTCAGCCCAGATCAATATGACAGGTCAAAAAAACTACCTCACACTACTTTATAGTCAGTTCCATGTTTTACGAAAGATCTTACAATGAGATTGTAAGTGTATATTGCAACTTTTTGTTTTTTAATTTTCTAGGTTCACAGACTTCTTGAACGTCCATCAGAAAATGGCAAGGTAGAGTTAATAAAGATGATCACAGGAGAATAAAGAGATTTTTTTTTAAATAAGAAGGTAAAAAATAGTAGAAGCACCTGACACTTTATTATCTATAGTGTAAATAAATGTTCCAAAGGTCATGTGCTATTTTAGGAAAATAATTAAATTACTGGGAAAATCTAGAAATATATGCACATCTACTTCTCTGTGCAAAGAACACAGACATACACTGAATCTTTTAAAGTAAGTTGCAATTCAGGCACCTGGGTGGTTCAGTCAGTTAATCATCTGCTCAGGTCATGATCCTTGGATCCTAGGATGGAGTCCTACATGGGGCTCCCTGCTCAGCAGGGAGTCTGCTTCTTCCTCTGCCCCTCCCCCCCATGCTCCCTTCTCCTCTACCTATCTCTTGCAAAAATAAATTAAAATCTTAAAAAAAGAAATAGGTTCTAATTCTCAATAGGTAACAGTGCATTTTAAAGAGCTTCATAATTCTTTAAAATCCGTAACTACAGGGGTGCCTGGGTGGCTCAGTGGGTTGAGGCCTCTGCCTTCGGCTCAGGTCGTGATCCCGGGGTCCTGAGATCTAGCTGCGCGTCGGGCTCTCTGCTCTGCGGGGAGCCTGCTTCCTCCTCCCTCTCTCTCTGCCTGCCTCTCTGCCTGCTTGTGATCTCTGTCTATCAAGTAGATAAATAAAATCTTTAAAAAAAAAAAATCCGTAACTACATAAAATACATGCAACTTCCACTTTGCAGATACACACCAAACTATTAGCCATACTACAAATGAAAATAACTTGTCCTATTCTGTTTTCACTGAGAATTCAAAACTAAACCTTTTAGTATAATGTCAACAGAGCTATAAAAGTGTGTATTTATATGAACACAGAACAGCCTACCTAGTTTATTGCCACTAAATTAACCTAAACAATTGAAAAGAAAAGTAACTTCAGGAAGTTTACTTACATCACAACTAGAGCCAAATACTCCATTGGAAAAGGAAATCAAGTTATAAGATTTGTCTCCCCAGCGTACAGTTGGATCTCCTGTAAGGGTCATTGTGGTTACCTAAAATACATGTAGTATTTTAAAGTTAAGAGAATTTAATGTTAAGAGGTTTATAAGTATTTACATCTTATATGTCTGTGTATATTATATAAGTGTACACACACACACACACACACACACACACCTATAGAAGATGTCACTTTTCCTCTTCAGGTAAACCAAATTTAGTAAAATGATAATAATTATACTCAAGAGATAATACTAATTCCAGCCCTGTCTTTAAATATTTCTCAAAATCTCAAAAATCCTATGAAAAACAGAAAGCTGGTACAATAGTCATGGGGGTTTAGAGAACTTAAAAAGAAAAGACAAAGCTTTTGCAGCTTGAATAGTCTAAGAAGCTGTGGTAAGTTTAGTCATTAGAGTCCACTTATGAAGAAGATATTTTAATAATATTGTAATTTACACTGAATTCATATCCACTAAGCTTGTTTCTCACACAGTAGGCTTTGGCCCATTAGGGAGTCACGAAATTGATTTAATATATCACAGTAAACATTCATTACAAAAAAAAAAAGAGAGAGAATACAAATATTCGACTCTATCACAGATAGTAAAAGTAATTACTATTTTCTGAAACTTCCGTTACGTGTGTGTATATATGTAGTAGACTACAATCTAAACGCAAGGCTAACTAGATTCTGGCAGTGAAAGTTCAAAGAGTACTACATTAGAATATATTCTTCCTCAAGAAGTTTGGTAACTCTCCTACTTAAAAAATAAAGTTCAGTTTATATAAAAGAAAGTTATTTCTACCTACAAGATTTTCCAACTCTGTACTATTTCTATCATTTAATATAAATGTTTTCAAAAGACCAAGAGACATCTACAAATAAGACTACTACCTTTTATTATTTCCCAGGAAATGATAATATTACCCAGAGTAGGCGGGGGAGGGGAAACAAAGTAAGGCCACATTTACTCTTAAACTCACTAAAGTCTGTCAATAAAACTAAATGCTAAAATAAATAACTTAGAAGACTGCTATAACTCTTAGAACAGACCCGAGCAACTAAGGTGTCAAGATACACTGGTGTGGGTCACAGGTATGTTCTCATGTCACCCCTGGCATAAGCTCATTTAGCCCAGTGTCCTATGCAAATTTTCTGTATATGCAAACAAGTCATACTTCTTTAAACAATGTCCAAGGTATATCTACATTACCTAAACAATGACAATAACAATACTTTATGAAGGATTATTTATGTATAAGCTCCAACCTGGTAAATATATATGATAGCTACGAAAAAATTTTAAGACCCTGCATATAACAAAAAAATCTTCTCATCTTTGGTATACACAAGAGTCTTCCAGAATAATTTGTGAGAAGAAATAGCAAAGCAAGATACTTACGTACCTGAGAATAATCTTCTGGTGTTACATGTGGACTGCTATCTTCTATGGAATATACCAGTAAACTGCTCTGAATTTTTTCTAACATAGTCAAATTCTCTGGATCAAGACTAATCAAATACTCTCGTGCCTAATGTGTAAAGAGAAAGTGATTAAATATTACAAATTAACTATATCCAGAAAAATCTCAAAATAATTTGTTAGGGAAAGGTTCATCAAGAAAAGTGTAAACTGCTATCTGGAAGTAGAGCGTTCTTAAGTCAAAATGGTAAAAAGCAGAAAAGCAATTACTATTAATTTATACGGAAAAATGTTTGAACATTCCTGGGCCCAAAAAATGACCTCTCTTAGAGGCTTTACTGATAACATAGGACACATTTTGGTAGAGGACTTACAAATAAAGTGAGATAAAGCACAGATGCTCGTGGGCACTGATGTTCAAAGCTTGATGCTGAGATACTGAGGGCAGCTCCTGGGGAAGGAGCTTGTTGCTGCCAGGGAGACGGCATGCTCCTCCAGGGAGCGTGCAGAAAAAAAAACAAAACCATGCTGAACACTATTTTTGCTTTTTGCCTTTTTTCATAACAGCAAAAATCCTTTCTGGGTTTCTTTCAATGGACAAAAACAAGTACTAAAGTAGGTCCTTTGTGAAAGTGAAGTGACATAACACAAACTTTCAAAACATGAAGGATGTCTGTAAAGTTAATAATGCTGTATTACATATTTGAAAATTGCTAACAGAATACTTCTTTTTAAAAAAAGATTTATCTATCTATCTATTTATTTAATTATTTGAGAAAGAGTACGAGAGAGAGAGCATGAGCTAGGGGAGGGACAGAGGGAGAGGTAGAAGCAGACTCCGCACTGCTCTGAGCAGGAAGCCCCACGTAGGGCTCAATCCCAGGACCCTGGGATGATGACGTGAGCCACCCAGGTGCCCCTAGAATCTTAAAAGTCCTCATCACAAGAAAAAATATTTGTAATTATATGAGATGATGGATGTTAATTAGATTTATTGTGATCATTCTGTAATATATATATACAACTATTTAATCATCATGTTGTACACTGAAACGAATATAATTTTATGTCAAATATACCTCAATTTAAAAAAAAGGGGGGGGCACCTGGGTGTCTCAGTCGGCTGAATGTCCAACCCTTGATTTCAACTCATGTCATGATCTCAGGTCTGTGGGATGGAGCCCTGCATCAGGCTCCACGCGGAGTCCACTTGAGATGCCCTCTCTCCTTCTCCCTGCTCAAGCGCTCTTTAAATAAATAAATAAATAAATAAATAAATAAATAAATAAATAAATAAAATCAATCTTAAAAGAACAACAACAAAAGAAAACCATATAACCTTAGCCCATTGAGTTCGTTCCTCACTAGTCAATGCTGCTATCCCAGGTCCATCAGGTTCACTATGGCACTTCCTGTGAATGTATGTTAATTGCCTTAGGAAAGATTAAAGAAAGAGTATTTAAAAAGAGCATAAGCACGATCACTAGCTACTTTTAGCCTTTAATAGGTCATAATATTTATCAGTACTTATGTTTTCATATATTATCCAAAGAAAGGGGTTATGATCTCAACAGAAATGGATTTATCTCTCATACCCATCTTATTTTTTAAAAAAATAATTGAGTATGTGGCCTATTCACACAAAAGTACATTTGACAACAACTTAAGTAAATAAACTGTTTGGCTAGTATTACTTATACTTCCAAATGTACTTGTACTTCTAGGGTCCAAGTCAATACTCCTTACAATAAATATCTCTTACAATAGAGAACTTGAAAAATATTATGACAAATAATATTACAAATATGCATATCTTATCTAACTAAAAACTATGTGCATATATACTTAAGAAATTACACTATATCCGATTAATATTTGTGTGTAACCCCAAAAACAGAAGTACTATGCAGTCAGTTTTAAGTATTTTCACATTTGCTGTTGCTACTTATCATCATTGTAAAGATTATTAGATGAAGACAAATTATTTCCTCTCAAAGTACTTGCTTCTGCCAATCCGATGAATTTCATCAGATTTTTACACAGATGACAATAACAGGGTTCTTCAACAAAGAAATACATTTTCATCAGACAAAAATCCACAGGTTTTACAAAGACAACAAAAGCACAGACAACACAAGTAAAAACAGACAAGTGAGATTACATCAATCCAAAAACTTCCACACAGTTAACAACAAAATTAAAAGGCAACCTACAGAATATGAGAAAGTATTTGCAAGCCATATATCTGATAAGAATATTTATATCTGATATTTATATCTGATAAGAATATCCAAAATACATAAGGAACCCCTATAACTCAGCAAAAAGAACCAGTCTGACTTAAAAATAGGCAAAGGAACTGAACAGACATTTCTTCAAAGAAGACAGAAAAATGGTCAGCAAGTACATGCAAAGGTACTAAACATGACTAATCATTAGGGAAGTATAAGTCAAAACCACAACGATATATCACCTCACAGCTATCTGGATGGTTATTACCAGAAAGATAAGAAATGAGTGTTGGTGAGGATGTGGAGAAAAGAACTCCTGTGCACTGCTGGTGGGAGTGTAAATTGGTCCAGCCACTATAGAAAACAGTATGGATGTTACTCAAGAAATTAAATGTAGAACTACTTTGTGATCCAGCAATCCCAGTTCTGGGTATATATCCAAAGGAACTGAGATCAGGACCTTGAAGAGACATCTGCACTCCCATGTTCACCACAGTATTATTCACAATAGCCAAGAGGTGGAAGCAACTTAACTATTTGTTGACAGATGAATGAATAAACAAAGTGTACTAAAGATACACACACACACACACAGTGGAACATTATTCACCCTTAAAAAGGAAGGAAATCTTCACAGCTATTTGGATGGTTATTATCAGAAAGAGAAGGGGAAATCAGCAAAGAGTTAACTTTGTGGTGACATGTGAATAGAGACATAAGGCATGAGAAAGAATGCTTGCTTATTCAAAAGGTGGAGACGGAAGAAAAGGGCATTCCAAACAGAAAGCACAAGTACAAAGATTACAGATAACCTGATGTGTTTTAAGAATTGCTAACAAAGAGGACTTTCTAAGATGGTGGGGGAGTAGAAGACCTTAGTTTCGTCTGGTCCCTGGAACTGAGCTAGATAGCTATCAGATCATTCTGAACACCTCTGAACTCAACCAGAGTTCTAAAGAAAGAAGAGCTGCAATTCTACAAATAGAAAAGCAACAACTTTCTGCAAGGCAGGAGATGCGGAGAAGTCAATCTGAGGAGATATATAGGAAGATAAACCATGGAGGGGAGGGAGCTTCCAGCTACTGGAAAATTATCTAGCAGCAGAGCACAAAATAAGAACTTCTGAAAGTCTGTTCTGGTGAAGGCCACCCACCTGAAAGGTGCTCAGGTGGCGAAGTGAGGTGGAATCCTAGTTGCGGCAGTATGGTCTCAGGATCCCCAGGGTCACAGGAAGATTGGGGGTGCCTGAGTATGGCAGAGCTCCCAGGCATCGGAGTGGGGAAGCCAGCGGCAATCAGCTGGCCCAGGAGGGGGCTTTCAGCTTGATGTTGCCGTAAACCATTAATCATGGCATGAAAAATGTTCCACATCACTCGGCATCAGGGAAATACAAATCAAAACCACAATGAGATACCACTTTACACCAGTCAGAATGGCTAAAATTAACAAGTCAGGAAACAACAGATTTTGGTGAGGTTGTAGAGAAAGGGGAACCTTCTTACAGTTGGTGCGAATGCAAGCTCTGTCAGCGGCTCTAAAAAACAGATGACTAACAATGATTTTTCTTGAAAAAGTCAAAAGATTAACAAATGCTACAGCAGACAGGGGTGCCTGGGTGGCTCAAATGGTTAAGCATCTGCCTTAGGCTCAGGTCATGATCCCAGGGTCCAGGATGGAGCCCAGCATCGGGCTTCCTGCTCAGCGGGGAGCCTGCTTCTCCCTCTACCTCTCCCTCTGCTCGTGCTTTCTCTCTCACTCACTCTCTAATAAATAAAATCTTTTTTTTTTTTTAAAGATTTTATTTATTCATTTGACAGAGATCACAAGTAGGCAGAGAGACAGGCAGAGAGAGAGGAGGAAGCAGGCTCCCCGCCGAGCAGAGAGCCCGATGCGGGGCTCGATCCCAGAACCCTGGGACCACGACCCGAGCCGAAAGCAGAGGCCTTAACCCACTGAGCCACTCAGGCGCCCTAATAAATAAAATCTTTAAAAAATTTTTAAAAATAAAATGAAATAAAAATACTTTTGAAAAATCAGCATACATAAAATTCTTCTTTTTAGCTTACTCTTGCCTATAAAAAAGGCAATTCTGAATATTTATTTTTTAAACTCAAGCAAAGGCTTAACACCTCAAGGCTCAAGAAAGTAGAATGAAAACCTGTAAATCTCTGGTGGGGTGATCAAACATCCTTCATGTATCATATCGAAGACAAAAACTCGGCCTCGACAAAGCACTGCAATGTGAGTTGGGGAATGGCCTTCACTCTCTGGAAAAAGAAACAGAAACACAAACTCAAGCTCTCAAAGTTACATAAGAGTATAACTACGTATTTACACCCAGTAGAAGAAAATAACCCTTGCTCCAATACTTCGTCATATACTCACCAAATATATCGTATGAACAATAAGGTGGACTTTCAACTATGATATAAACATACACTCTTGAAAACTGTCCATGTGAAACATGAAAAACCCATGGAGTTTCAAGTATTTGTACACCCTGAGACTCGTATAAATCCCAAACTACTGCAGGGCTCTCTGGTTTATTCACGGATAGCAATGATGAGGGGAAAAGGGTAGCAAGGAATCCTGGAGAAGAGCTATTTGAATTAGTTTTTCTTTGGGTTTATTTCAATGTTGACCACTCAACAGATAATTTAAATTGCAGTAATATCTAGCTATGGTTTCTAAATAAAATAGTTTTCAGTTGAGAAAGATCACTCTTTGCCTGCGTGGCAACAATGCTTTTGCCAAATCTAGTTTTATTTAAGGTTCTAATGATACCTGGTAAGCCACTGATAACTTAGTCTATGATTTACTGGGTATGCCTTTACTCCCCAAGAACTACAGCTTTGCTGTAAATCTCAGACTATTCTGATTTAGCCTCATTTTTCAATTATTATTCCTTTTAACAAATGGCTTCCTATATGATCTCTGCTTCTTGCCTCTAAGAAAAAAAAAGAGGAGACATATATTACCAACAGAAGGAAATTTACTGGTTGATATGTACAAGAACTGTGGTAAATACTTTGCACACATTATCTCCCGAAATCCATCAACTATGAGAAACACCACCTCCTGACAGCACTTTTTTTCTCTAATATCCTATTTTCTCAAGTCCTAGGAGGTAAGACATGTATTTTTCTTGTCTTTTATGACTATTTCCAAAACATTTCTTCTCTCTTCTCCTTCAAAACCCTCCATATCTTTTTACATTTAATACTACCTTTTTTTTTCCTGTCATTTACTGACCAGGTCCTAACAGGTCTGGGGACCAGAAGTCTGAAATGTGTCTTAGTAGGCTAAAATGAAAGTGTCAGCATACCTGTGTTCCTTTTGGAGGCTCTAGAGGAGAACGAATTTCCTTCGCTTTTCTAGTTTCCAGAGGCTACCCATACTCCTGGACTCAGGACTTGCCTCTTCCATCTCAAAGCCATCAAGGGAGGTTCATGACTTTCCATCAATTTGCTGCCATCAGTTTGATTCTCTCTATGCCTCTCTCTTCACTTATGACAACTCCTGTGATTACTCTGTACCCACATGAATAATCCAGAATAATCTTCCCATGTTACATCAACTGATTAACAGTCTTAATTTCATCTGCAACCTTTACTGCCCTTTACCATGCAACCTAAAACATTCAACACGTTCCACGGATTAGAAAGCGAACATCTCTGGCGGGTGGGGAGGCATCATTCCACCTAACAGGCTACTAGATTTAGTGATGGAAAGACTGTTTTACATTTGTTGAGAGAGGAGTCCATTAGCTGAGAATAAGGAAGGAAAAAGGCATGAAATAGTTTCTCTGGAAGTGAGAGAATAACATGACAAAACAATATGGCAAGTTCATGCTCTGGATCCATTTGGGGTTTGAGAAAATCAAAAGAGGTTTTCTGGTTTTCTCAGGCCAAGTAAATTGCTAGGGTAGGTATCTTTAATGTATAGAGGCAAGACAGACAATGAAAATTAAATCATGATGGGGTATGGGTAGAGTGAGGAAGGAGTGAGTGCGCAAAGATTTGAATGTGTATGAAGGAGTTAATTCCAGTGAATAAGCACAGAAAGAAGTACAGATTGGGGGTGGAAGAGGGAGGAATGGAACTGTGAAGAACTATTCCATAACTCAATTGAAATCACAGCGTGGTCAAAGACATAGCTAAGGTTGACTAGTAAAGGAAGTGAGTTGTGAAGAGAAGGTGGAGATCAGAATGAAATGCTTTTAATTTCTATGTTAGAGGACATAAGTTTCTTATAATAACAAGTTCTATGGCATGACCATAGGTGTGTGGTTGCCTGAGAAGGAGTGACGGTACAGATTACTGGATGAAAAAAGTGAAGGAAAGGAGATCATGGATTATCTACAACTAGAAGCTAAAGTCATCGAGAACGAGAATGTGGGGGGCGCCTGGGTGACTCAGTCGGATGGTTAAGCCTCTGCCTTCGGCTCAGGTCATGATCCCAGGGCCCTGGGATTGAGCCCTGCATCAGGCTCCCTGCTCAGCAGGGAAGCCTGCTTCTCCCTCTCCCTCTGACTGCTGTTTCCCAGCTTGTGCTCTCTCCCTCTCTCTCTCTGTCAAATAAATTGATAAAAACTTTTAAAAATTAAAAAAAAAAAAAAAAGAAAAGAATGTGAATGAAGTAGTGATGAAAAAGAAAGATAGTGAGACTGGTGATAAAGCAATGGGGGAATACTAAATTCTACCTCAGAAACTAATAATACCATATATGTTTAATTGAATTTAAATTAAAAAAATTTTGTTAAGAATTAAAGGAAAAAGGTCACTACGACAATGACAAGCTCTGGTGACATAACCTGATAGCTTTCCTTTTTTCAAGAGCTCTAACTGTAAGGAAGGAAAAAAAAAAGGGACACGGGCCACCAGAAATAAAAACGACACCAACATCTCCTATATATCCTCAGTATGACAAAAAAATATACCCACTTGAGATGGTTAGAGGGAATGCAGGGATCTCAAATAACCAGGTTCAGTAATAGTACCTTTCAGAAGGAAACAGGAACTTCCAGAGAAAACATTGAGGATATAAAGGATTTTGCTGACCATGAGCTCCAGAAAGTATAGCAGAAGAGTCGGGGAAATGGAGGAAGGGTGGGTCACAGTAGTGGGAAAACTTGGATCAAATTAGGCTACACAGAAATCCCTGAAACTAGATAAGAGATGACCTGAGAGGTTTGAACTGCTCAGGCAAATGAGGTAAAACAGGATAAAAGGCATGACTGAATTAGTCTTAATGGTCTCTTATGGGGTAAGTAAAAATAAAAATAGTTCTCAACTACTGCCTCCTTAATGACATTATCCTCTTAGCCAGAGCCTTACATGCTGCCTTTGCATGCATAATCTCTTCAATTTTCTCTGTATCAAAGATAGATTCCATGGCCCAGCATTTTAATTTCTTCCTTGTAAAACCCTTAAATCTTTCACTCTCTGGCTCTGTGCCTGCCTGATTGTTGCTGAAGAAAAAAACACAGTCTAATCTAACTTTAAATTCTTAAACACACCATTTCAAATGGGCACACAACACTGATCAGCTATCCTGCATTCCCCTAGCACATTTGCTTCTCCCACTTTCCAAAATGACTAAATTTTTTTTTTTTTTTTTTTTAGATTTTACATATTTATTTATTTATTTTGAAAGAGAAAGAGAGAGCAAGCTGGGGGAAAGGCAGAGGCGGGAGGAGAGAGAATCTCAAGCAGACTCCATGCTGAGCGCAGAGCCCAACGTGGGGCTCATCCCACGACCCTGAGATCATGACATGAGCCCAAAAACAAGAGACAGATACTTACCGACTGAGCCAGCCAGGTACCCTCCCAAAATGACTATCTATCTATCTATTTATTTATTTATTTAAAAAAGATTTTATTTATTTATTTGACAGACAGAGAGATCACAAGCAGGCAGAGGCAGGCAGAGAGAGAGAGGAGGAAGCAGGCTCCCTGCTGAGCAGAGAGCCCGATGCGGGGCTCCATCCCAGGACCCTGAGATCATGACCTGACCAGAGGCTTTAACCCACTGAGCCACCCAAAATGACTAGTATTTTAAAACTTTTCCTTTCTCCTCAAGTCTTCTACCCCAGCTAATGACCTCAGTTCTCATTTCACCAAGAAAAACACAAAGATTACATAGACCTCCTCATCTTCCCACAACAAAATTGACCCATCTATTTCCACCCAGATGCACTTTCTGCATTCCTTCTCATCCTTGCTCCTATCAAAGACCAACCCTCCACTGTTTCTACTCTTGATCCTCTCAGTTCTTATCTTTTCAATGACTTTGGCAGCTTATCCTTTACCCTGCCAGATTATTTTTCTCTCTATGTCATTCCTATGTTAAATACCACTCATTTTTTAAAAATAAATGAAGTCCCTCCCACTGCACATCAAAGCTTCTTCTGTAAGCATTAGTTCCAAATGTTGTCACTACTTACTTGGTTTGCTTTCACCTCCTCCAACTGAGCTCCATCCCCAAGTTCCACTAAGACTGCTCTTGTCAGGGCAGACTCAGTCCATATCATGTTGATAAATACAATGGTCACTTTTTTTTTTTTTATCTCATTTGGCCTCTTGGTGCATTTGATACAACACTTTCTTTTCCTGGCTTCCGGGCGACCACTGTCCTTCCTTTCTTCCCACCTTGGTCTCTTTTGCTATGTTCTCCTCTTCAGACTACCAAATGCCCTATTTAATTGTGGTAAGATTCGGTACTGGTACTGATTCCCCTGATAATCTCCATCTCCAGGTGTCACAAAAGTAACTTTAGCTACTCTTATGCCTTTAAAAATGTATTTTATGACTACTAATGGTGATTCCTGAATCCCTATGTATGTGCAGTACTGAAATCTCTTCTGAACTCCAAACTTTTTATCTAACTGCCTACTTGCATTTCCACTTCAGATGTCTAAAGGGCATCTTAAATTCAACATAGTCTAAGGGACCTCTTAATTTCCTCCCTAAGTATTTCCTCCCAAAGTTTCCCACCTCAAGAACCAACACACCTATAGATCCCATTACTCAAGCCAAATATCTGTAAGTTATCTCTGATTCTCCTTTTTCTCTCACATATCACAACCAATCTATGAATAATTCTACCAAATCCAAATCCAAAATATATCCAGAATCTAGCAACTTTTTACCAGCTCCATGCTATCACCTTAGTTACGAGACATTTTTATGGCTCTCTTGGATTACTGAAACAATTTTCTAACTGATATCCCTGCTTCTACCCTGATCTGTTCCTAAAAATCTTAATCCTCAAATAGCAGGTAGAATCATCTTTAAAAATATATATATATATATACATAATTTTTAAAATTTTTTTATAAACATATAATGTATTAATAGCCCCAGGCGCACGGATCTGTGAATCGCCAGGTTTACACACTTCACAGCACTCACCATAGCACATAAAAAAAACAAAACAGATTTTATTTATTTATTTGACAGAAAGAGATACAGTGAGATCGGGACACAAGCAGGGGGAGTAGGAGAGGGAGAGGCAGGTCCCCACTGAGCAGGGAGCCTGATATGGGGTTCAATCCCAGGACCCCAGGATCATGACCTGAACCAAAGGCAGATGCTTAACAAATGAGCAAGCCAGGCAACCCTAGAATCATCTTTTCAAAACATAAATCTGATCACATCACTTTCTTTCTCAAAACTCACTATCTATTCACATTCTTAAAAAAGCCAAAAACCTTAGTTGGCTTACAAAGTACTATATGATCTCATTTCTAGTCAACACTCCAATAGTCCCCTCTGCCTCCTGCCTATTCTGGTCCATCCATATTCCCCTTCAAACATGCCAAGTTTATTCATGGGATTCCCTCCTCAACACATAAAACAACAAACTGAACTTAAAAGAAAAATAAAAAGCCAAAAAACTGCTGGATCATCATATCATTCAGATCCTCTGAGAGGTTTTCCCTGACTATCTAATCTAAAATAGCCACTCAATTACTCATATTATCTCAATTCCCTATACAGTATCACTAACTCTGTTATTTTTAGTTATTCCCTCAGCTTTGTCTACATCTCAGCTATCTACATATCTTCACATGGTCTTAAGTACAAGAATATACTAACCACAACAGCTTAAAGGACTGCATTAAGAGACACATTATTAAATTAATGAACCTGAATTTTACATACTGTAACTTAAAGGATTACCTTAGCTAAGGAACTATGAAGTGAAAAAGATTAAACTGAAAACCAGGTCTATTGATATTAGATCCTAATTGATAGGTATATTTCTCTCTTTGTTACGGCTGTTCTCCATTTTCTCCTATTCATCTTTTCCATTCATATTTAGCCATTAAACTTTATGCCACAAATAACCAGGCCTTTCAGTTGCAACATCAAGACAAGTATGAGTGGGCTTGAGGACATTAAATATCTCAAGCATCTAATGAGGTTTACAAAGATGAGTTGAGTTATACATGAAAGTAAACTCATACTCCCCACACTACAAACAAAACTGGCTATAGAAATTTTACTTTTAAATGAAATTTCAGTTAAGAAAAATATTACATTCCACAGTAACCATAATTACATTCCACAGTAACCATAAGCTATGTTATTTTTTTTAAGATTTTATTTATTTATTTGATAGATCACAAGTAGGCAGAGAGGAAGGCAGAGAGAGAAAGGAGGAAGCAGGCTCCCCGCTGAGCAGAGAGCCCAATGAGGGGCTCAATCCCAGGACCCTGGGATCGCTACCTGAGCCGAAAGCAGAGGCTTTAACCCACAGAGCCACCCAGGCACCCCACCATAAGCTATGTTATTAAATTTATAAAAAAGAAAAAGATCCTGAAATAACTGGAAAACAGCACTTACAAAACTATTTTCCATTTTAAGATATGCTAGCACACCAAGGAGAATTTGCCATTAAGCTGACAGTAAAAACAAAAACTTTGATGAGTCAATCTGAACTCATATGTCTTCGAGAAGACTGATATCAGGCTCTCAGCTCATATGATTGGGGGTAGAAGGAAGGGCATACTCACAAAGAGAAACGGGGCATGATAAGCACAGATAAGCACACTCAAAAAGAGAATTTAAAGAAGAGGACAGAGATAGATCCAAATCCTATGCTCCAGACTTCCTAATACTCTGATTAATAATACTCTTTAGAATTTCAACTCTCAAATGACACAACGTAATCATCAGGTTTTGCACAGAACAATGTTAAGATGCAGTTTACAAAATCCATTCCCGTAAATTATTTCTGACTAATTACAATGACTGAAAGGTTCAAAAAAAGCCTCTGATTAGTCAAAATTCAGTGAAGAAATACTCAAAAGAGTATGTTCCATAGTGTCATAGTAGAAACTGCAGCGAAACTACCCAAATCCCAATGCCTTTACCAAAAAAAATCACCCATGTTTTCTACTTACCAGTCCTAAAATAACTAATAATTGAATCTCTAGTAATTCCTGGAATCCTGCAGGTGGAAAACAGCATTCGGAATTGACTCATATCTAGAGGACTATTTTCAGATTTATCAACAGGCACTTTTTCTCTATTAAAACAAACAAACAAAAAAAGTATTTTGATCAACAAGTCATTCTAAAACTTATAAACCGAGTAGTCACAACTGTAGGATCCTCTAAATAAATAAATTAAGCTTCTCAACATTTTGGCATGTCAAACTTTACTTGGCATGTCAAACTTTGAGTAAATCTCTTACTAAATTCACAGAACTGTCCTTACTTTCTTAACAGCTGCCAGTAATTCAAGTTATGCCAAAGATTTATACTTCCTCTTTCCAACTGAGTGCCCTCCTTTGGAGGCCAGTAGTGTTCAATATAAGGTGCAGGACCAGCGAAATTGACACTCAGTTGCAATGGTAAACGAACATCCAGATAGGTACAATTCAGCCACCACTCTTCCAGCTAAAAGAAAATAAGAACATCAACCTAATGCTGAGAATACTTGAATGTGTAACTACAAGGGGGAAGAAAAGCTGTATTTGTTCTTTTCTCTTTACTCTTTAACACTTAGAAACATGTTTTCTTACCCATGCCCATTTTACACTGATAACAGATTTTATTATATGTAAATTTTACCTCAGTAAGTTTGTTTTGAAAACAAAACAAAAAAAAATTAAGAAATAAAGACATTTTCTTGTTTTAAATCATCGTAGATATTGAAAAATGCTACTGTGATCATTTCCTTTTTTGGAACTATCAGATCTTAAATACTATTCTGTTTAACTACACTATCAAAAACAGGCAACAAGAAAACAATGAAAAGGCACCTTTTCAGAAAGATCTTATTGGAGTCACAAATACCAAACTAAGTACTTAGGTGTGTTTTCTCAGAGCACCTTGGGTAAATAAATATAAAACAAATCCTCATTTAATTTTAACAACTATTAAGGCATTTGCGATTACCCTTTTCCAAGCGAAAACTGAAATACTAAATCAGAAATCTAAAACCTTTTCAGTATACCTAAAACTAATTTAGATTTTTCACAGACAGAGCTTTCTGTGGCCGTCTTTTACAATCTGCAATTGAATTTCATGCTTAGGTAAACAGATCCCATCAAACTACGTGGAGTTATTTTTTAAGGAACTGATGTTATAAACTATAATCAATCATTTAGGAAAAGAAATAAGCAAAAGGATACAGACTTCTTTATCTTTACCCTGATTTAATTATAAAGTCACTCAAGTCTCAAGACTGAGAATAAAGGAATCTGGAAGTATAAAATTTCATTATTCCATCACAGGTATCAATGACTAATGAAAAGATCAGCTTCCTTTTTATTTCTAAAACTTAAAGATAGCTACAATCATTATTTCTAGAGTAAGGCAATGTTTTTTAATTACAAAAACTTATCCTCTGGTTCATACTACAGAGGTAATTAAGCTGAAGAAGTCAAAGACTCCCTGTAGAAAATTAGTGCCTCAGTAATTATTATACTAACATCTCCCCTTCAATCTATTTAACTAAAATACATAATACTCATAATCATTCTCCACTCCAATTTTGTAATGGCCCTTTCTCTCCCATATGATGTTTAAATATTTGTATACCACCTATGTGGTATCTATTTTTGGTGTCTGGAGTTTGTCAGACTAGGATTACCTGAACGAAGTCTTTCTCACAAGCAAGGGCTACAGAACACCTCCATCAGAACCACATGGGACAGCTGCCAACATAAGGGTTTCTGGGCCCCCATTCAGAATACCTGATCCCAAGCAATCTGTATTTTGACAGGTTCCCCATATAAGAGAGGAGCTCACACACAACACTCAAAACTCCCTAGAGTTAAACAATTTATTAATTCTTTTGGATGACTATAACAATGGCTGAAAGGACACTTACGCTAATAATTTTAAAATGAAAGCTATTTACATTTTTATTTTTCATTCTTTAGGCATCATCAATTTTCTAATTCTAAGTCCAATAACATAAATACCCAATTTCTTTTTCCTTTTGCCCTTTCAAGTAATTTCTGGTGCAGTTTTCTTCCAATACCATCTCGAAATTTTTGGACAATTTCTTCAGTTTTTTTATATTCTTCTTTATTTGCAAACGGCTTTACTATAAGGAAAAAATATGCGTTAAAATATTTCAACATCAAGTAAAACAAACTCACCTCCACTATTACACAAATAATGAGACTCAATTATGTAAGATATGCATTAATTATCACAGTGGTCCGATAAACCATAAGAGAATTTACAACATGAAAATGACTGAAAAGCAACAATGCAAAATGCTATAAAAAAAAAACTAAATGGGATACTATGTAATCGGATAACCATTTTCTGAAAAATTACTTCAAAATCATTCTGGATGATGACAGTTAAAATGATGAAGACAGGACTATCCTCTAGCTATTGGTCCAACAGAGAAGTAAATCCTGTATAGCAATAAATAAGAGAAATCAAAGCTTCTTTCCACTAATTTTCAAGCAGAGACTTGAACATCATGTATGTAAATGCAATACATATGTAAATTTAAGCATAAAGCCTGCCCATAGCCAATAATGGTTTCCTTCCCAAAAGTAGGGGAGGGGATGGGAGGTTTCCTAGTCCATGAAAATGAAAACCAACTGTTCTGAAAATTAAGCTACAGACAAGTCAATTAGTAACCAAAGGACATTAATATCTTCCTTCTGTTTTATTTTGTCTCTTCAAAGTACTATCTTAAAGTCAATTTAAATAGCTCTATTTAGAGAAAGTACAAGCAAAATGAGTAATAAAAATATAGCAAATAAACAGTAAATTTTTAAAAAAGAAACTAGAATTCCCAGATAAAACTAAATGAGGAAAAAGAGGGAAAAAAGGAAGAAATTATAAAAATATCAGAGGACTTTCAGTTAAACAAAGTGAACTAAATGCATACATTTATCTCTAATCCTTCTAGAAACTCACTAAAATGACAGTAATTAAAAGGTATAAATCTATAAGGACAAAGAATCTGAAAGGAAAGGGCAGCAGACCAGTTAAATTAAGATTTCACGCATTAGAAAAGAGGTGAGAAAATGGTAACTGAATTTGTAGAATGGTGAAAGTATCTAAAGCCTGGAGAGTAGAAGGTAGGAAGAGACAAGGTAGGGTTAAGTGCAAACCAGGAAGCAAGCAAATGGCTGCAGTGGAATCCCAGAAAGGTAAATGGACTTCCAAGTCCAAGGCAAATGGACTTCCAAAGTGGGCAAACAGAGACTGATGACTGGTTGCTTAAAAATATTCAGAAGCGGGGCGCCTGGGTGGCTCAGTGGGTTAAGCCGCTGCCTGCGGCTCGGGTCGTGATCTCGGGGTCCTGGGATCGAGTCCTGCATCGGGCTCTCTGCTCGGCAGGGAGCCTGCTTCCCTCCCTCTCTCTCTCTCTGCCTGCCTCTCTGTCTACTTGTGATCTCTCTCTATCAAATAAATAAAATCTTAAAAAAAAAAATATTCAGAAGCAGCAGACTACCATCTCATTCACACCCACACCTGTAGATGTTTTCTCCATTCTAGAAAGCCAGGCAAATGCCTACCAACACCAGAAGAAATCTAGAAGTCTAGAGAAATTGAACCAGACAAACAGTATAAATAGATCCTAACCCATACTGGAAAAAAGAGAGATTATAGTAAAAAAATAAGCCCTCCAGCCTCCTTCCCCTAGTTAGCCCACAAAAGACTAGACATTAGGTTCATGCCTTCTAAACAAAAGAGGATTCTTCTCTGGGGAAACGATCAGTCCAAGAGAAGTATGACATGACTGGGCATGCTCCAGTGGAACTGCTAGATCTCTGCAAGAAGGTTCCTCAAAGGCCCACCGGTAGTCACCAAGCCCCTACCCATGCACAGAGCTCTCAATCAGCTTTTTACGGTCTAACTCTTAAAAATGAATGACCAGTGATTGTCAAATATTTGAAAAAAGCCTCTCAAATGAGAATCAAAGAGCAGAATGAGCAAAAACAGGATTGGTGACACCCAACACTAAACAAACCAGAAAGGGAAAGCTACTAAATAACAAGGGAAATAATTTTCTAATTAAAAGTTTAGTCCAGGGCGCCTGGTTGGCTCAGTGGGTTAAAGCCTCTGCCTTCGGCTCAGGTCATAATCCCAGGGTCCTGGGATCGAGCCCCGCATCGGGCTCTCTGCTCCTCGGGGAGCCTGCTTCCTCCTCTCTCTGCCTGACTCTCTGCCTACTTGTGATCTCTGCTGTCAAATAAATAAACAAATTCATAAAAAAAAAAAGTTTAGTCCAGAGCTCCCCAGATCCAATTAATGGGAGTTCCAGAAAGAGAGGGCAAAGAAAGGAGGAGAAAACTATCCAAGAAAAGGTATTTTGAAATTTCCTAGAATTGAATAACATGTTTTAAACTTAAAAGAATCAACTGTATATTCAGAGAAATAAATGAAAAAATCTATACACTAAGGGACATCAAGAAATTCAGAATGGGGGGGGGTGCTTGGGTGGCTCAGTGGGTTAAAGCCTCTGCCTTTGGCTCAGGTCATGATCCCAGGGTCCTGGAATCGAGCCCCGCATGGGGCTCTCTGCTCCGCGGGGAGCCTGCTTCCTCCTCTCTCTCTCTCTGCCTGCCTCTCTGACTACTTGTGATCTCTGTCTGTCAAATAAATAAATAAAATCTTTAAAGAACAAAAAAAAAAAAAAAGAAATTCAGAATGGTAGGGATAAAGAAAAAAGTTTCCAAATACAGCCAGAGTGTAAAAAAAAACAAGTTACATATAAAGGACCAAACAGAATGGCATCTCAGGAGGAACATCTCAGGAGAAACAAACAGTACCTTCAAAACTCTTAAGAAAAATCATTTCCAACCCGGAATATTTTATTCTCAGCCAGAAAATCAAGTACGAGGGTAGAATAAAATTTAAGGTCTTACATTCTTTCCTTCCCAGAAACTCTTTGTCTCAAGTAGCTACTGAAGATGTACTTCACAAAAGTAAGTAAAAAAGAGGAAGAAAAAGACAGCCAGGAACCAGGGAATCCAACACAGGAGAGAGAGGTAAAAAGAACTGCCAGAGATGGGGGAAGGAAAGCTCCAAGCTAACAGTTGTCCAGCCCACTCAAGGAAAGTGAACACTAACTGAAGCAAGAAGGCAGAGGGCCCCAGGAGGGATGTCTCCAAGAAATGAAACCAAGAGAATAGCTCATGTATATAATGTACAGGTACATATCTATATACTTGTACCGATCATATGTATATATATATACCATTTTTTATATGTTATATATATATAAAGTATATAATGTAGTCAGGGATTTTCAGTATACTGAAGTATTTGAGAGTGAATTACTTATGGATACAAAGCAAAGTAGGCAAAGGAAAAATAAGCAAAACAAAACAAAGAATGCCATAACAAGGCATTCGAAGTAAAATGAATAGTTCTCTCGTGGATAGCTGCCTAGTAAGAAACCCTAGATGGTCAGGTAAATTAACTCGGGTACATACAGATTTAAACCAGCTGAAACCTGGAATTAAAGCAGGTGAATACTAATTTAATCCCAAATGGCGATTTTGTACAATTATATTGAAAGAATGAAAGGAAAATGTGGATATGTTGGATTGCCTATATGTTGGGTGTGAAGAGGGGGAAGGTTAAAGGTGTGAAAGAGCTAAATCCACATCTTCTTAGGAACAAATTTATAATATCCACAACTAAAAAAAAAAAAACCTAACTACTATTTGTTTAATAGTAAGTTTATTTTAAGTTTAAAGTAAGTTTAAAGTTTACTTTAAATCTGGAGATAAAGAATACAAAAAAAAAAGAAAAATATTTGACTGAGAGAGTGGAATTTGGGTGGGAAGTAGAGCTTAAGGCAGAGGCCTACTACTTTTTATTATAAACCTAATAGTAGTATCTGGCTTTTTAAACTAAGGAAAAATTAACTTGAGAGATACAACAAAGTTCTGGACATTTTTAAATGCCTTTTTTGTTGTTGTTTGTTTTTTTAAGAGAGAGTGAACAAGAGCGGTGGAGGTGGAGGGGCAGAGGGAGGAGGACAGAGAGAGAATCTTAAGCAGGCTCCATGCCCAGCTCAGAGCCCAAAAGAGGGCTCAGTGTCAGGATCCTGAGATCCTGACCTCAGCTAAAATCAAGAGTTGGACACTCAACTGACTGAGCCACCCAGGTGTTCCAAGTTCTGGACATTTTAAGGATACTTTAATTATCATAAGCCTAAAGGAAAAAACAGTAAGAACTTCATCAACTTCTAATACTTTGTTTTCTAAGTTGCTAATAATATTAATATTTACTAGAAGATCACAAATATACCTGCTTCAAGGTATTTTTTTAATGATTCTTCAAGGGAAGGAACAGGCAGAGACGGAAGAGAATCCTGGTATTGAAAAGTTCGCTCTTCAGTTGATTTAGCCAACTGATTTTCCATGATGCAATCAAAACAGGAAAACTAAAGGAAAAAAAGCCCTGATAGTTTAAATCTCATAAATACTCTTATATATGCTAGTAAAGTTCACTAAATCATTATTTAGGGATCACAGTATATCCAGAATTTGGTCCTAGTCCTTAAGGAATTCATAAACTTGTCAGAGAAAATCAATTGGGAAAAAAAAAAAAGTACAGACTCCAATTGCTGGAATTCAAGGAGTCATCAGTAGAACTAGTATAATTTTGATTTATTGAGCACCCACTAGTTGCCAAGTAGTAAATCAGGTGTGATAGAAGATAAATATCTAATCTTCCTAGTATCTCTGCCTTTTGGCATTCCCCTCCATTTTATGTACAAAGAAACCAAAACCCACATCTCTTTCATTAAAATCTTTGCCCTACATTAAAGCTAACTGAGATTGTGAGCAAACTCCCTGTAGGTCTAAATGGGTAGGTAGAATTCAGATGTGTAGCAAAGTATGATGAGTGGAAAGAAGTCTCTAACGTATGAAGAGCAGTATAAGACTCAACCAGCTGTAGAATATCACAGAATACATAAATCATGACAAGTTCCTGTAGCCTACTTATGCAGATGGTTTGAGGTCTACACAAACAGCTTCAAGTATCCCAAAGCAATCTTAAACATTTATCACAAATTTATTAATTTTCCTCAAAGAACTCAAACTAACCCAAAATGTGAATGTATACAAATGTTAAATGGAAAATGAGATTTCTCAAAGAAGCCTTTAAAAAATAAGTTCTATAATAGCAATTGAGAAATCAAGGATCTTTAACAGGAATTACCTGCCTTTCAAATGCCACTTTTTAAATTACAATAGCAAAGCCATACAAAATATTCCACTCAGAGAAGGTTACGGAATAAAACGTCATCAAAAGCAAGGGTGTGACAGACTGTTATCAGTCGATATAAATTTTCCCCTTTTTGTCTTAACAGAATCCTGAGTTCTAAAATGGTATAAAGCCACAGAGCTTTCATTCCTACCATGCCTTGGAGCTCAGTTTGACTTTACTTTGTAATGCGTCTCCTCCAGGTCATGCCCCTATTAAGGACTAACTACACTTACTCTCCCTGTGCTTTCTCTCCTCACTGCCTAACAAGTAGGACCAACCAAAGCAGCACCATGCAACTGTTTATGGAAGCCATGTATTGAGGCTGTCAGAATCTTCCTACTAGCCCTAGACTCCTCCCAATAGATGTATGAGAAAACACTTTTATTCATGTCATTGTATTTTGGGCTTTCTTTGTTAGGGTAAAAGAGTGTAACCTACATCACTAAAAGAAAGATATAATCCGGGGCACCTGGGTGGCTCAGTGGCTTAAGCCTCTGCCTTTGGCTCAGGTCATGATCTTAGAGTCCTGGGATCAAGCCCCACGTCGGGCTCTCTGCTCAGTGGGAGCCTGCTTCCCCCTCTCTCTGTCTGCCTCTCTGCCTACTTGTGATATCTCTCTCTGTCAAATAAATAAAAATCTTTAAAAAAAAAAGATATAATCCAAAAATAAGGTACAACAAAGATCTCATAATTCCTCAGCTTCTTCCCATATAGTGACTTTGGCTGCACTTTATTTTGACCACGCATAAATATAAATTTTAGACCAAATGGAAATATAGGTAGATACCAACTCCCTGCTCTCTAGCCATGAGCCCCTGGGCAACTAACTTTAACTGAATTTCCTTATCTGTAAAGAGGATAATCATAATAAGAAAAAGATGTTATTAGGATTATTTTTAAATGCCTACAAAAAAAAATTTTTTTAAATAGCATAATCTAGTTGAGACAACCAAACTATGCTAGGCAAAATTTCTAGGAATGGCTCCCACGATTCCACCCTTATACTCCCCAGAACCTGTGAATTTAGGGAGATCATCACTTCCATGTTTGTGATCATGTAGTCTTACACAGCACAGTTAACCTTAAATAGATTATCCAGGTGGGTCTAATCACTGGAGCCCTCAGGAGCAGAATGCTTTCTCCAGCAGCTGGCTGTAGATGAGTGAGGGAGATTAAAAGCATGAAAAGGACTGAAGGTACTCTCTGGCTATCAAGATACAGGTGGTCTTATGGAACTGAAAAAGCCCCCAGCTGGAACCCAGTGAGGAAATGGGAACCTCAGCTGTAAAACTGCATGAAAATGAATCCTGCCAACAACCTTAATTAACCTAGAGCTGGCTTCTTTCCCAGAGTCTCCAGTCAAGGGCCAAGAACTACAGAAAACTTTATTTCAGCTTTGTGATATCCTTTGCGGAATATCCAGCTAAACCTACCTGGACCTCCAATCTATAGAAACTGTGAGATAACCAATTTGTGATAGTTTGAACTGTTAAGTATGTGATAAATTGTTGTCAGCAGTAAGAATCACACATATACAGAAAAGATACCCTATTCCTTGTTTACCTCCCTACTAAGTAGACCCTAGAAAACTCATACCGAGACTACCAATCCCATACTAGTCTTAACTCACCAAAAGGTACACTGAAAATATAAACTACCAAATTTTTTTTCAGGAAGGATTATTCTGAATTCTCTACCACGAAGATTAAATAATTCCAAAAGAACCTACAAACGCCTTAAGAAAATGATGTCACTGGAATTAATTTACAGTAGGCTTCCTGGAGCAATAAAATGTAAACCATGTAAATAAAATGGTAAACAGAATCAGGAAGGTAAACAAAGAGTGTCACATACCGGTACACTAAGATGAATTAATTGCTTAGGACTGCCAGGAGCCTGCTGCACCGATCTTGTGTCGAGAATACAGGGGTTAAACGAACTAGGCTGGTGACTGTGGGAAGGAAAAAATATTTTTATATTAGGGGGATATTTTTAGCAAAAACTGGTGAAAGAACGTGGAAGGCAAAAATTCCGGAAACTGGGAAGCCCCAAGACTTAAACTGTTGGGAATCAGAGCAAACACGCAAAAAAGTTCATCGGCTAAACGCTGGCTCACAAGGACTACAGGATTCACCAGGTTTCCGACAATCACGCTCTCTCTCATTACGCAAAGTGCCTCCCGGTGCCCGGTCTCAGGGGAAGGAGTTCAAAGCTCGACTGGAGGAAAACAGAGGGCGCAGAGTGCGACGAGATCTCAGCCTCCTCCCACCCCACCAAGTGCATCTCTGCACACTCAGAGGCCAAGTGAGAGAAAGCGAGTAAGCAGCACTGTGGACAGCCCCGCGACCCAACCTCAGGGCTAAGTTTCCGACCCCCAAAAGCAAGATAGATGCCTGCCAGCACGACGCTCCCGCTGAGTCCCGGCACTTCCGCCGTTCTACTTTTATTCAGCTCTCTTCGAAGCAACCTAACTCTCCCTCACGATCCCAGGGGCTGAGGGAGGGAGAGAGCGTTGTCCCGTTGAGCCTGGAGATCTCACCGCTGGCGCTTCGCCTTCTACGCCGCGGCTCACAGCAGCCACTGCCCGCTCTTCCGCTGCCGCTGAGAGGAAATTCGGCGGAAAGCCGCGAGGGTTCAGCCCCGCGGTCACCGGGGAACGAGGATTGGATGGAAAGCCGCGAGGGTCCCGCCCCGTGCTTGAAGCCGGGGACGAGCCGGGCCTGCGCTCGGGCAAGACCCAGCCCGGCTTCTCGCGGGTGTGTTCCTCATAGAGGTCTGTCCCAGGCTTGCCCCGACGTGGGAATAACAGCCCAAACCCTGCGGCATAGCAGCTAACCACTTGGTGTAGGTGGAGCACAGCGTCGGGTCAGGAGGCTCGGCTCCGGTAGTGCTCCATCCACGCAGGTACCCTTAATCATCTGGGACCGATTCAGGAATAGTGGCTTAGACTCGTTTTCACCCACTTTGCGCAAGACTCGGCGCCCTGTTGCCCTTCCTCTTCTAGCCCCAGCTCCGGCTTACCAGCCGCTCCTCCTCCTTACCAGTGAGACTCTTTTTGCAACCGGCAAGCAAGAAATTATACCAGTGCCTCTGAAAGGAATCCTGTTCTCTGGCAAGAGAGCAGTGACCGCAGAGATCTCTACTTTCTTTCCCTTTATCCAACTGAGACTGAAGTTAGCCCAACGTAGATAATGGCCGGAACACTCCGCGGCATCCCTACCTTCCCTACCCTTCTGCCCTTCTTCCTGGTCCAAGGTCCGTGAAGCCCCAAGGGATGCTCACAGTACAAGCTTGGGCCTGATCTGATGTCTTTTCCTATTGTGCCCCCAAAATGGGAGTTTTTAACCAAAGTGGAGCTCGACAAGTTCAAGAGGATCATGATGTAATTAACTTAGTTTCACAGGCTAGTCCATTATACATTTAACTTTTGAAACAAAAGATACTGTTTCAGTTTTCGTTTTAAATACATTGTTCCTCTTTGGGGGAAGAAAAGACCAAGAGTTTGCACTGGCTCTGAACCAGATATCAATGATAAAGAACCGGATTTCAGATAAACATGTCATTGCATTAAACATGTCAAAACAGTCATTTATCTGTCTTTCCTAAATCCCTTCTAGTTAAATCTGACCTGAACGGAATTGAAGCCATGTATAAGTGGATATTCACTTAGTGTGAATAGTCATTAAGTTTTCTATGGAACAATTAACGTGTTTAATTACAGTGCAGCTGGAACCCATGCTGGAAGTATTGCATAATATATGACCGCACACCTGTCTAATAAAAGTTCTGAATTCTGAGAAGTACAAGGCCAAAAAGGCTTCAGATACGGAATTGTAAATTGCTTGTAGTAGTTATCTCCGAAGCTGTGATAAGAACATTTCTCAAAGTATGTAAATGTTGTGTTCTGGATAATGTTAAAATTGGCTTACAAGGTAGTATTCTTAAACAGAGTAATTTTTAAAAACTGCTCAAAAGCCTTCATTCTACTTTTTGCTTCTTCCTAGTGAGTTTTGGCACCTGTTAAAAAGTTTGTGCATGTTTAATGGCTGTTGGTGGCATAGAACTTGCCTTTGGTGTCTTTCTCCTACTCCTGATATGGATTTAAAGGGAAGCAAATTATTTCTGTAAAGATTCCTGTATTCTTGGAAGGGGGGAAAAATGTGGACTGAATGAAAATGACAGGAACAGAGACTTGAGTGTGCAGGGCAAAAACAATGTAATCTTTTAAAATATGTTACATTGGTAAGTGCATGTACCCATAAACCTAAAAAGCATGTAAGTGATTTTTTCTTAAAAAATGCGTAATATGGGGCGCCTGGGTGGCTCAGTGAGTTAAAGCCTCAGCCTTCGACTCAGGTCATGATCCCAGGGTCCTGCAATGGAGCCCCACATCAGGCTCCCTGCTCAGCGGGGAGCCTGCTTCCTCCTCTTTCTCTCTCTGCCTACCTCTCTGCCTACTTGTGATCTCTGTCGGTCAAATAAATAAATAAAATCTTAAAAAAAAAAAAAACCAAGGAGTTTCTATTTAAAAAATGCATAATATATATTTTTAATGGCAGATTCCAAATTATGTTCTGTTCAGGTTAAATTTGAACTACCTTGCACTTCCTAGGATGATGTGGGTGATCGTGGCTAATAAGGAAGATGTTTCAGGCACATGAAGTACACTGATAACAAGAAGCTGTCCCAAGATTAAGAATCAATTGTGAATCAAAATATTTTTCTGGAGAAACACTTTAAGTACAACAAGTGGTGATAATAAGTTTTTTTAAGTTGCCATAAAAGAGCTTTCGTTTTTAGTCCTACATAGCTCTTTCTCACTATACTACAAATAGAAAAAGCCCTTATGGACAAGTCTAGATGAGTTCCATAATAAAAATACAAAACTACTAGAAGTTTGCATTTCCACTGCACATCAAACTTCCTGCTAAAACTTGTAACTCTAATGAGATACGGAAACTGAAGGGACTCCATATTAGAAAGCTCCAGCCCTGGTATTTTTCTGCTAGGCCCCATTTACTCATACTCTGTATTTCATCTTGCATCTGAGTAAACCAAAGAAGCTATGTTCCCACTCTAGGGGGGAAGCAAGACAGTTGATCATTCTCTGAGTTTTGTCCTAGGTCCCCACACACCTGAGAACATCTTAAGAACAAACCACAGTGGACACTGGGGCCAGTAGCCCCTTCAGTGGTTTATGGAATTATACCTGTTCACCAGACACTCACCTTCGTTGAGACCCTAATGTGGATTCCTTTTTTTTTTCTTTTGATGGTTTTATTGTTTTATTAACACAAATATGATGTGCACATAAGCTGTCTGTCTATTCATTTTCCTTGCACAACCTGGCATTGAGATTGGTGGCTGTGGCAGCCAGCCCGGCTGCTCTTTCCAAATGGCTTTGCAGTTCTTGGAGGAGACATTCTGAGCAATCTTTGCACACTAAGACTTTTTGCACATCAGCAGCACATCAAGCTCCTTGACATTGTGGACTAGGAACTTCTAGAAGCCACTGGGTGATGTGTGCTTTGTTTTCTTCTTACTCCTGTAGTCACTGTTGAGTTTCAAGATCTGGCCCTTGAGTCTTCTATGCACTCTATCGTCAGTGCCTCTGGGTTTCTGCCAGTTATGCTTAATTTCAACATATCGGTCTGACTGCTGCTGGCTGAACTTCTAGGTCCTCTATTTAATGAATTTGGCCTTCACCAGAGGTCTGGGGGCAGCCACAATGCCCAGTAAGGGATGGCTACCACGTCCACAGGCAGTGCTGGAGAAGAGAGACTAACCTGGATTTTCAAAGGAACCCATACCTTGGAACCCTTTCCAGTATAAATCCTAATCTCAAGCAATGGAGAAATTCACTTCTCCTTTCCTGAGCCTCCCGGGCACTCCATCTGCTATGCTATATGTTATCACTTACACTATTCATTAAACTCTGCTCTCACATCTTCCTTGCTTGTGTTTGATTTCTATCCTGCATGAAGCGAAGGGACCTCTTGGCTTTTCCTGTGGGACCCCATTTGTGTTCTCAGACATGGCTTGCCTAGATCACTAAGAAGTAATGAAGTACTATATAAATAGCTCTAATCTAATGCGATAGATCTTTACTTTCATTCCAATGTGTAAAATGAACATATTGAAGAAATAATTATGTGATCTCTTCTTATTTTTAATGGGGAGGACAGTAAAAAGGTGGTCATTTTGGGAAGCAGCCAACAACAAACTAAGGCATGCTGAATGCAAAGAGACCAACCAGAGACTAAAAATTAACTCCACTACCAACAACAGAAGAACACACAAGGAGCCTCTTTTTAGCAGTGATGATTGTTTCAGGATTGCCTTTGGTGATATTTACTGTATATAAAAATTTACCACCAAAATCCTGGCAAAGAGTTAAGGTAACTATGATGTTCTTATATCTGATATAAAAATCCTTATTACTAAACAGAACATGACATTTTAAAAAAAGTAAGAGCCTAATCAAGATATAATTTGCATACCACAGTTTGCCCATTTGTAGTATATAAATCAATGGCTTTTACTATATTTGCAGGGTTATGCAGTTACCGTAATCTAATTTTAGAATTTTTTTTATCACCTCCAAAAGAGCACATTGTACTCATTAGCAATCATTCCTCACCAACCCCTCATTCCTACCTCCCCAGCCATATGCAACCATTAATCTATTTTCTGTCTCTCTAGATTTGCCTATTCTAGACACTTCCTATGATTAGGATCATAAAATAGATCTTTTGTGACCAGCTTCTCTCACTGAGCATCATGTTTTCCACATTTATCCATGTTGTAGCATATACATGCACTTCATTTCTCTTTATGGCTGAGATACATTGTATGGCTGAGATACATTGTATGGATAAACCACACTTTATCAGTTCATCAATTGATAGGTATTTGGATTGTTTCTGTCTCTTGGTTATTAAAATAGTGCTGCTATAAATGTTCATGTACAAGTTTTTGTGTGAACATATGTTTTCATACCTAGGAGCAGAATTGTTGGGTCATATGCTAACTCGATGTTTAACATTTTTAGAAACTGCCACACTGATTTCCACCACAGTGACTGCACCATTATACATTCTCAGCAATAATGAATAAAGATTCCAATTTCTCCACACCTTAAAAACAGTAACAATGTAACAGTAACATTTGTTATTGTATGTCCTTTTGATTATAGCCATCCTAGATGGGAAGTGTTAGCTCATTGTGTGTGTGTGTGTGTGTGTGTGTGTGTGTGTGTGTGTGTATGTTTTATTTTGTTTTTTTAAAGATTTTATTTATTTATTTGACAGACAGAGATCACAAGTAGTCAGAGAAGCAGGCAGAGAGAGAGAAGGAAGCAGGCTCCCTGCTGAGCAGAGAGCCCAATGCGGGGCTCGATCCCAGGATCCTGGGATCATGACCTGAGGCAAAGGCAGAGGCTTTAACCCACTGAGCCACCCAGGTGCCCCGTGTGTGTTTTTTTTTTTTAAGGTTTTATTTATTTATTTGACACAGATATCAAGAGCACAAGCAGGGGAGGTGGCAGGCAATGGGAAGGGGAGAAGCAGGCTCTCCCATTGAGCACAGAGACCAACAGGGGGCTCAAACCTAGGATCCTGGGATCATGACCTGAGTGGAAGGCAGACAGCAGATGCTCAACCAATTGAACCACCCAGGCACCCCTCATTGTGGCTTTAATTTGCATTTCTGTGAAGACTAATGATGTTGAGCATCTTTTCCTGTGCTTATGGACCAGTTGTATATCTTTGGAGAAATAGCTATTCAGATTTTTTACCCATTTTCTTTAAAATGGTTTATTTGTCTCTTTGTTGTTGAATTTTAAGAGCTCTTTATATATTCTGGATACAAATCTTATCAGATAAATGATTTGCAAATATTTTTCTCCCCTCCTGCGGACTGTCCTTACACTTTCTTGATAGTGTCCTTTGAAGCACAAAATGTTTTTAATTTTAATGATGTCCTAATCAGTTTTCTCTTTTATCACTTATAATTTTGATGGTATAGCTAAGAAGTCATTACCTAAGATCAAAAAGACATACTCTGGTGTTTTCTTCTAAGAGTTTTATCATTTTGGCTCTTATACTTATGCCTATGATCCATTTTAAGTTACTTTTCTTGCGTGCTGTGAAGAAGAGGTCCAATTCACTCTTATACATGTGGAAATCCAGTTGTCCCAGAATCTGTTGAAATATTCTTTCCTTGTAAAACTGGTTTGACTCCTTTGTCAAAAGTCAATGGAGTAGAAGTGTTAGGGCTTATTTCTGCTGTCTCAACTCTCTCTGGCTCATCTATATGTCTGTTCTTTGCCAGTACCACACTGTCTTGATTATTAGAGTTAAATTTTAAAACATAAAAGTCTGAATTCTCTGACTTCGTGGGTCTTTTTTCAAGATTGGTTTGGGTATTTGAGATTTCCTGTGTTTCCAGGGACATATCATTTTGCAAGATAGCTAGGGACACCAGAATATACACCAGATTTGACTTAGTATATATATTGACTTTTCATCTAGATTATGCTTCTGAGAAACCAACCTAATCTAGTTAATACACTGAAAATACCAGTATTCTTGGTTCTTTCCAGTATCATGCAGCTATATCTTCATTTACACAGTTGTTATGAAGAAAAAGTTATTACAAATGTGGAGTTTAATGTGAATATTTATTAATAACACTGGATTTATAATCTACATATGGCATAATATTCATGTATCTAGGTATCTAGGGGATCTTTCCCCAGATCAAAAAATAAGAGAAACAAGAGAGATAAGATGATAGAAATAATGTATCCTCAAAAGGAAATATCCTCAAAAGGAAACCAGTCTTAGTCCATTTAGTTGTTGTTTTTTTTTTAAGATTTTACTTGTTTACTTGACACACAGAGAGAGAGACAGAGAGACAGAGACAGAGAGAGCACAAGCAGGAGGAGCAGGGGAGGGAGAAACAGGCTCCCCATTAAGCAGGGAGCTCAATGCAGGTCTTGATCCCATGACCTGAGAAGAAGGCAGATGCTTAATCAACTGAGCCACCCAGGCACCCCTCCATTTAGTTTTTAAATGAATATAGTTTACCAAAAAAGTGCTATGGTCAGTCCTCTAGAAAAACATCAGTAAGGACTGATCAGCAGGCCATAGGCTACAAGGCAACTAGTATTATCAAGAATCTAACTTTGAAAGTCATTTGAATAAATGGTTACCGTGAAATTGTGTGTGATCTACCTGATTATATTTCATCATGTTTACTCACATTTGAACCTGAACTTGTTTTAGTTTTAGGAATATTTTTCCATTTTTAGTTGTGTTTTTATAATCAACAATATGAAATGTTCTACTGACACATAAAAATTAAGTGCTTAGAGGAAAATGTCAGATTCTGAGAGTGACTTTTGTTACCTTTCTGTAATACACTGAATATTTTGTCTTTTTAAATTTTCATTCCAAATTAGTTTATACCTCATATTTTGATACATACCTTATAATATACTTTGCCTATTAAAACACATGTATATTTTCTTTGAAGTATATTGAAGGCCTTGCATTATTTACAATAATTCTGGGGGTGCCTGGGTGGCTCAGTTGGTTCAGTGGCTGCCTTTGGCTCAGGTCATGATCCCAGGGTCCTGGGATTGAGCTCTGCATCTGGCTCCCTGCCCGGTGGAGAGCCTGCTTCTCCCTCTCCCTCTGCACTTGTGCACGCTCTCTCTCTCTGTCAAATAAATAAACAATCTTAAAAAAATAAAATAATTCTGGGTACTTAACCATCAGTCTGCATGGGTTTTTTTTTTTTTTTTCTTTCCTTCAGTTGTTAGAAAGGATACCATACACCAAACAAAGGGAACTTCATTACGGGTTTGTACAGAAGGGAAGGTGTCATGTTATTCTGTTTTTTCATTACAGTACCTTTACTAATTTGCACCACCTCTGAACTCCCATTTTGTTTTGTTTTGTTTTGTTTGTTTGCTTGCTTGCTTTTTGTCTGTCATGCTTGTGACTAAATGCTAACACTTAAAATTCCAAGTACTTTTTGAAAGTTTTATAATAAGGATTTTTGTGTCAGCCATGAGATGAGGTGAAGTCACCTGTTATGTTACACTTCCTTGTAATTATGGAACTTTAAAAAATGGGAATCACAAATAATTGGAATTTACATTTAGTATATGCTGAGATAATTGATATTTATAAAGATCTGAAATGTTGCATAATCTCAAGTACCCTCTGAATTGCCAAAGAGATTTGAAATTATGTTCTATATACTCAGGATGAAGCAGCAGTTATTATACTTTTATTCTTGACAATCCTTATACTACTAAGCAGGGGCAAACAAAGCATGGTATGATGTTTGTACTACCATCTTTAATATC
Organism: Enhydra lutris kenyoni; assembly: GCF_002288905.1. NCBI lineage: Eukaryota > Metazoa > Chordata > Mammalia > Carnivora > Mustelidae > Enhydra > Enhydra lutris. The sequence goes on along the minus strand of NW_019154124.1, from coordinate 16,031,346 downwards.
AAGAAGCTGAAGGAAGATTTCCATTTCTGCTCCAAATATCAAACTCACCTTTCCCCTAGAACAGCATCCTTTTGCCACTGCATCAAGTTTATCTAAACATATTAACATTTAAGTGACTTGAGATATACATGGCATACAAATAAGATCTCTGTTGTGGTGAAATTAATTAAATGCAAATCCCTTTCCTAATTCCCTTTCCAGTTACTGGTTACTTTTCAAACACAAGCTCATAAGGTTACTATACTTCTTTGAAGAAGCAATTTCATTTTTTATTAGAGCCGAGGGGAACCATGTGTTCCTTATTGAAACTTCTAGCAACTACTGATTTCTCCTGTACAGACAGTGCCTGTCTAACTTTACTTGAGTTCTATACATTCAGTATCTTTAAAATGTCCCATCTCTTGGGGCACCTGCATGGCTCAATCGGTTAAGCTGCTGCCTTCAGCTCAGGTCATGATCTCAGAGTCCCAGGATAGAGCCAAGCCTCACATCACTTCTGTGCTGGGCTCCCTGTGCAGTGGGGAACATGCCTCTCCCTCTTTCTTTGCCTCTCCCCCTGCTTGTGTGCTCTCTCCCTCTCTCTCTCTCAAATAAATTAATAAATTCTTTAAAATAATAAAACGTCCCATCTCAGCTAGTACATTTGTGCTTTCCCTTTCTCTGAATTCATGGAACCTCTAGAACAATCTTTGTCTTTTTCATTTTTATGTCTGTCTTGTTAAACCTCTGGGGCACATCACCGCATGTGAACCTAAGCTCACAGGATACATGTGATTTATAACCAGGCTCTCCAACTTGGCTCAAAGTCACAATGCTGATGTTGAGGGCTCTTGAAATACTCAGAAGCCTTGTTCAGTAAATATTTGGGTGACAAATCTGGAGCTCAAGAGAAAGATCATATGAGGCTTCAAAAAATATATATAACTATCCTATGAAATTTCAGGAGAGAAAGAAAGAGTAGTGAGCTACTTTAAGAGAGAACTTCAGCGGGGTACCTGGGTGGCTCAGTGGGTTAAAACCTCTGCCTTCAGCTCGGGTCATGATCCCAGGGTCCTGGGATCGAGCCCCGCATCAGGCTCTCTGCTCGGCGGGGAGCCTGCTTCCTCCTCTCTCTCTGCCTACTTGTGATTCTGTCTGTCAAATAAATAAATAAAATCTTAAAAAAAAAAAAAAAAAGAAAGAAAAGAGAGAACTTCAGCATTTACAGCTCTCCCTGTATCTCCTTAGTCTGTATCTTGGGTTCTTCTCTGTGGTAACTCTTACTATCCATTAAAGTGCTGAATTCCCCACCTAAATTGAGGCATTTCCTTTTTTAGTTCAACAAAGACAAACTTAAATTTTCAAAAGGAATACAAACAGGAATTTTAAGACAAAGGGTGTAGAAATGACAATACAGAACACAAACTTATCCTAGCAACTAAAATCTAGCTATAAAGTGGCTTGGCTGGTACTACCTGGTAGCTGTCTCAGCATATTCTGAAGCAGTAATTTTCAAGATGGGGTGATTTTGCCCCCCAAAATATTTTTTTGAAATACATCCGCTGATCACAACTGTAAGTGGGGTTGTTATTGACATTCAGTGGGGAGAGATCAAATATGCTGCTAAAAACCCCACCAAAATAATTATCTGACCCCAAATGTCAATACTGCTGAGATTAAGAAATCCTGGTCTAAGTAAATATGTGGAAAGAAGTAGGTTCAAGGTTCATTTGGCCTTGGAACCAAAATGGGCTGGAACTCGTACATACTGAGAGCTCTGCCGAAGCCAGGATAGATCTCAAAATCTTTTCCAATGCCATGTAACCAGTATCTTTTCAGTCTAACAACCAAATTCTTGTTTTCTGTCAGCGGGAATTCCAAATCTGATACTTTGTTTGTGGAGGAAAAATAAAACCGTCTACATAGCCAATGATTAAAACTTTACGATTTTAGGGAGCTGGCTTTCCCTACACCCCTAGTTCTCTTTGATTACTTAGGTGCCCTAAGAAAAAAACATGACAGACTTCCGTCAGTAGTTTTTAAGAAGCAATAATGTAAAAGTTCCCTTCAAGAGGTCAAACCAGTCTTTATTTTAGCATCTACAGAATGTGTAAAACTCTGCGGGGAACTATAGATGAATTTTTTTAAAGCATCATCTTCACTAGTTTTATGTCAGTGTTTGGCAAAATCAGCTTTTTTGGAAGCCCTCTCAAAGAGCAACCACATCAAATTGAAATATGCTATAAACATGTTTAACCAACTGAGCCACCCAGGCGTCCCTGCTATAAACATGTTAAGAACGTAGTTCGTTACATCACTTACAGTATCTCCTATTATGTCCCACATTAAAACTTCCTTATAGGTTTCAGTTCAGGGAAAGTTTTGGTATGGTTCTTCCTTTCTGATGATGAAATTTAAATAACTTACTAGGTTTCCTTTAAGCTATAGTTAGCAGGAAACTTAGCAAAATTTTGATCACATGGTGTCCTTTGTCCTACGTAAATATTTTTTTTTTTTTTTACCTTTTGGTTGAAAGCACAAATCCTGTGTAATAAGAGAGAGGGGTGGGAAAGGAAAAACCAAGAGGGAGAAAAAAGTGTTTATAGTTAAAGAGTTCAGAAACAAATGTCCATGTGTAAATAATTGGAGAACATGATGTATCTTTTAAAAATTGAGTGCCAGGGGATGTTGTACAGGTCATAAATACTAATACCATAGCATTTTGAAACGTGGGTGAGCTTATCATGAGCTCTAACTCAGACAAAACTTGGGATAGATGGATCACAAAGGAAAAGTATCAATTGGTGAGTAGGAAGGCTTTTTTTCTGAAAGTGATCACGGTAAATTATTTGACACATGTGTTAAGGATGTTGAGGCAGCCAGCAGAGTTCAAAGATTCACACTGGGTATCCAGAAAGAGAGAGAGAGAGAGATGGATAGATGGTGCTAATTGATGAAGAGCATTGAATTCTACAAAGGAAAAAGATGCAAAATTTGAAAACTGTAACTGCAACCTTCTGTCTTAAAAATAAGAGACAGAGACCCCAGCGGGTCGATTTCCATCTCTACTGTCACTGGTCTAGAATGTGGATTCCCTTACTCTGTGCTATATCCCATTGCCTTTCAAGATCTCTCTTGGCAGTAGAAAGCCACTGTAAGCTTATATGCTAGAAAGTGTTTTAGAAAGTGTAGCAAAGTGAGTGATAAGCTGTGAAAAGGGAGAACCAAAAAAGAGGCTTTCATTTTCTTTTTTTTTTTTTTTAAGATTTTATTTATTTATTTGACAGACAGAGATCACAAGTAGGCAGAGAGGCAGGCAGAGAGAGAGGAGGAAGCAGGCTCCCCGCTGAACAGAGAGCCCGATGCGGGGCTCAATCCCAGGACTCTGGGATCATGATCTGAGCCGAAGGCAGAGGCTTTAACCCACTGAGCCACCCAGGCATCCCCAGGCTTTCATTTTCAAGAAGGAATTTATTACCGAAGGATAAGAGAGAGGGGTGGGGGGAGATTGTTGCTTAAGAAGCACTCCCAGTGCCCACCGTTAGGTCCGTAATCAAAGGAGCGAGACTGATACAAAGCAAAGGTCAAGCAAACTTTATTTCACACCAAGCATCGAGAATCAAACCGACTGGTCGGGGCCGCCTCTTACAGAGAGGGCAACCACCCCCAGCCTCACAGACTAACTTTTATAGAGCAAAGGCCATGTGATTGAGCCTGGCCACACACAGGTGGCCAATGAGATTGCAACACATAGAAAAAGCTGCAGTCATGCTATGTCACGCATGGGTGGCCAATTGAATTACAATTCACCCTGTAGTAGCTATTTGAAATAGTCTCAACATTACTCATCATCAGGGAAATGCAAATCCAAAGTACAATGAGATATCATCTCACACTGATCAGAATGGCTAGAATCAGAAGACAAGATAACAAGTGTTGGTGAGGATGTGAAGAAAAAGAAACTCTCTTACACTGTTGGTGGGAATGTGAACTGGGATAACCACTGTGGAAAAGAAGATGGAGGTTTCTCAAAAAATTAATAGAATACCATATGACCCATTAATTTGACTGCTGAGTATTGACCCAAAGGAAACATACAAACAAAAAACACCAATTCAAAAAAGATATGTACACCCCTATGTTTATTGCAACATTGTTTATAATAGGCAAGATATAGAAGCAACCTAAGTGTCCATCATCTATATCATCTATAAAGAAGATAAATATATACATACACACATGGCCCCCCCCCACAGGAATATTACTCAGCCATAAAAAAGAATGAGATTTTTGCCATTTGCAACAATATGGTTGGACCTAAAGGGGATGAAAAGTACAGCATAGGGAATATCAGTGATATTGTAATAAGTATTGTATGGTGACAGCTGGTAGCAACTCTTGGGGTAAGCACAGTATAACACGTAGACATGCTAACTCACTATGTTGCACACCTGAAATTAACATAATACTGTGTGTCAACTGCACTTCAATGAAAAAAAAAAAAAGAGTGGAGGAGGACAAAAAGAAATGACCTGCTTTTATATCAGTAAAAATATAGTAGTTTTGGAGCACCAAGATTAAATATACTTTACTATCTTTTTATAAAGATACTCTATCATATTAGTGTTTACACAGTAGTGTTTCAACTTTTGCTCAGCATTGTCTTCTTGCTTTACTGGGGCAAGTATCTTTCATGTGTAGTACCAAGAATGCCTGAGGTCCTTCTTGTGTCCATTCCGGGTTCTGAGACTTATCTTGGTGGACAAAACCATCTAGATTTTAGCGCCATCATTTTTCCAGAAAGATTTTGCTGATGAGAATACAATATTTTCTCTCTCTCTCTCTCTCTCTTTTTTTTTTTTTTAAGATTTCTTTCTTTATTTGAAAGAGAGAGAGCAAGAGAGAGCCAGCAGGGCAGGGTGGGGTGGGGTGGGGAGAGACAGGAAACAGAGGGAGAGGGATAAGCAGACTCCCTGCTGAGTGAGGGCTCGATCCCACAGCTCTGAGACTGTGACCTGAGCCAAAATCCAGAGTCAACTGCTTCACCAACTAAGCCACCCAGGAACCCTGACAATATGATATATTCTTGAATAAACAATGAACCTTCATAAGCACATTTCAGAACAGCCTTGAAGAGCTTCAAGACTCTATAGCAGGACCATTGTAATCCAGTTTACAGAGTTTTCTGCATCGATCAGCAAAGAGTTTTCTGGGACATAAAATGATTACTCTCTGAGCTCTGACGTCCCTACTTACTTTATAGTTCTGAGAAACTCCCAAAGAGCTTTATCAGGTGTCCCAAAGCAAGGTCCGTCATGACCATGTCTCCTGCTGGGCAGAAATCCCACAGGGAACTGGAGTGGTCATAGTGTGAGCAGGATTTATAATCCACTACAAGAAACTCGTAGGAGTCCTCAGAACACAACATAGGTTCCAGCATCTCTTGGGGCTGCTATCCACTCTTACACACAAAATCCTGTAGGAAACCTTTCTTTCCTCTCTTGTTTTCTCACCGGTCACTAGCAACCCAGGCTGACGGCACACCTGTGTCCTAGCAAATCTTTTCCACTGCCCATTTCCGAAATCATTGTGAACCCTCCTCAGGTGCAATTTCCCCCCAAATCCCTGCATTCCTGGATCTGCTGGGCGGGGACGGTGAATGTGACCGGCAATTTGATACCCTGTTAACACTGGCTGCCTCATACCGTGGCTTTCTTGTTAGCATTCCAAATATTGTTCTCTCCGCTTCGGTGTGTATCAGGTTCACTTCCTGTTCTTTGTGGTTTCTACAAAGTGACACGTGATTAGCTGAAGATGTAAAAAGCTGTAGAAGTATTTATCGAGCCCTGCCCCTTGCCTAATATTCTGTTCCATACAAATGGACATTGGGGAGGGTATGCATTGTGGTGACTGTAAGGGTCTATTTAGCCAGAGCAGCTCTATCCTGACCCTGCCCCCACCCCCTTTCAGGGAACTTACTTACAAACAAGTCCCGGAAACCAGTCCCAGGTAACAAAGCCCATACACAAGGGTGGGTCAGGCCAGGTGGAGGTATCCAATTGGTGGGGGCGCATACTGTCTCCCTAGCTACCAAGGAGTATGGGCCCCGCCGTTTGGGTGCCCTTTGGGCACCAATTCTGACCAAGGTGATAGGCTAGTTCAAATAGCTACTATAGGGTAAACTGTAATTCAATTGGTCACTTATGTGTGACCTAGCAGGACTGTGCAGCTTTCTCTGTGTGTTACAATCTCTTTGGTCACCTGTGCGTGGCCAGGCCCAACCACGTGGCCTTTGCCCTTAAGAGCTAGTCTGTAAAGAAGAGAGAGGTCACCTCTTTGCAAGAGACGGCCCTGGCTGGCAGTTTGATTCTTGATGCTTGGTGTGAGATAAAGCTTTGCTTGACCTTCGCTTTGTATTAGTCTCGCTCCTTTGACTATGGACTCATTATTGGGGGACCCAACAGTGACCACTGTGTATTGTGTAAGACTGATAAATCACAGACCTGTACCCCTGAAATAAGTAGTACATTATACATTAGTAATAAAAAATAATTAAAAAAATAAAAGAAAGAAAGAAATCAGCGAGTCAATTCTGTATTTTCCAGCTTTCTGTATCCATGGTTTTGACAACTCATATAAGGTGGGAATCCTCAGGCATTTTTTGCTGTATTTTATGGTGAAACATATATACTGTAAAAAAAATAATCATAGGTTGCCAAGTGTGTAACTTCTACCAAAAAAAAAATGTATTTGAGATTCTGCTTGTATAAATACAAATGCAGAATTTTGTGTGTCTTCATTACATACACAATTCTGGGTTTAATGCTATCCCTTGTATTAATGTTTCCTTTTAAATAAAAATTCACAGGTAAATCATGTATCATTTTATTAGACACACTTTGCATGTCTCTAACTCAATGCCAAGGCAAAGTGGATGCTGCTTGAATTTTTATATGTGAAAAAAATAAAGGATAAGAGCTATTATCTCTGGCTTATAAAAATAGGAATTGTTTTTATTTCTTTGCACTCTTCTGCATTTTCCAATTGGCCTAACATAAAGAATTTGCATAGATACTTGTATGTATGCATACATACCTATATATTGATACATTTATCTATATCCACAGACATGTTTTTATGGGACCTCAGGATATCGTACAGTCCTGTGTCCTGCCATCGAAATATTATGTGCCATTATCCTTAAAAAAGGTCAATCATCAGAAGCCTAGAAATATTAAGTGGCTTACTGAGAATTATAGAAGCAGGAAGTAATGGAGGAGGGACCAGAATCAAGATGTTTCTGGCTTATACTTTATTTTGTATTTTTCCTGTTAAAATGAACATAACAGGTGGAAGTGTGGAACCACCCTTCCTGTAGCATTATACATATGTGGTACCTGCTCTATATTAAACCTCTGGTATTCTGAAATGTAAGGTGTGCAGTACAGGAGTGTGTGTATGTATGTGTGTATGTGTGTGTGTACCACATCTTCTTTATGCATTCATCAGTTGATGTACACTTTGATTCTTTCCACATCTTGTGTGTGTGTGTGTGTGTGTGTGTGTATGGTCCTTAATCACTTTGAAGATCTTGTCCCTTTTTAAAATCTAAGAGTGCTTTATACAGTAATATGCATGTATTAGGTTCTCAACAATAATGTCTTAAAGAAAATATAACAGAACATTAACGATGGTTGCTTTTGGGTTGTGAGTAAATGTTTTCCTTCTCATTTATATTTTTCCATGTTTTTCTTATTTTCCATAATGACTACTGCGTAGCTTACCATTAATCAAGACTGATTTTTTTTTTGTAAGAAGACAATTGATATCCTTGAGTTCATGTTTTATTCCTTAAATAGGGAGGAAGTTTTGTTTTACTCAGCAAGGACATATATTCATGGTAAATATTTAACACTGTAAATGAACTGCTTTTTAAAAACATATTCTGTCATAGGTTCCTTTAATAATCTACTGGAAGTTACGAAAACCTCCCCCCAGAGAAATACAAATACACATATACAAGCAAAATGTAAAAAATTTCTCGAGGTTCACAGATACCTTGAAGTTTGTTCATATATACTCTCTCAGCCTTGTTCAAAGAATGAGCTACAATTTTCATCAGAACACCTGGGATGCTTGGAGGAACCTGGGCTCAGATGGTTAAGCAACCAACTCTTGGTTTCCACTCAGGCCATGATCTCAGGGTCATGAGATTGAGCCCCATGTTAGGCTTCACACTGGGTGAGGACTCTGCTTAAGATCCTCTTGGGGCAGGTGGGTGGCTCAGTCAGTTAAGTGTCTGCCTTCAGCTCAGGTCAAGATCCCAAGGTCCTGGGTTTGAGCCCCAGTCGGTCTCTCTGCTCAGTGGAGAGCCTGCGTCTCCCCTTCCCATTGCCTGCCACTTTCCCTGCTTGTGCTCTCTCTCTGTCAAATAAATAAAGTCTTAAAAAGAAAAAAAAAAAGATTCTCTCTCTCCTTCTCTCTCTGCCCCTCCCTCACGCGCCCGCTATATCATCTCCCTCCTATGTATTGGCTCTTCTTTCTTCCACAATCTCAAATTCTTCCTTTTCAATCACAAGAAATGATTAACTTCATCTTGCGTATGATTCTTGTGGAATCTAGGATGATTTAATCAGGACCGCCCTAGGCAATCCAGGCTACAATTATGCTGAACCCCTGCCTTGAGTCAAGCATTGTAATGGAAAGTGAGAGGATTACAAAGATGGGGGGGAGGAATCCAGTTTGTTTCTACTGAATCCACACCAGCACCTCCCTCATGATCCTTCTTTAGCCTTACTTCTTTCTGTTCTGCATATAGCTTTCATCAGGTTTTCTGTGAATGCGTTCCTGATTTCTGTGCTGAACACATAAAAAAAAAAAAATACAATCAAGTGAATAGAAATCTAGAAAATTTCTTGGTGGTGGAGAATGTAAGCACATTTCTCTAAGCCTTGGAGGGGAAAAAAGAAGAACAGAAATGAAGGGGAGGACTAAAAGAAAAGACCTATTATCAGTTAGCAACGCTTAGATTTGGGTCATAATGTATCATCTATTTTATATGTTCCTGGGTTTGGTTTGCCAACACATTGTCTAGGATTTTTCCATTTATGTTCATCAGCACATTTGCCTAAATTTTTAAGTTCTAGTAATGTCCTTGTGGGATTTTGATATTAAAGTTCTGCTAGTCTCATAAAATGAGTTACAGTGTTCTGTCTTTTTCCATAAAAGTCTGGGTAAAAGAGGTATTATATTTTTCCTCGAATTTTTGCTAGGATTCACCAGAGAAGCCCTCAGGACTGTAGGGTATGTTTTGTTTTGGTTTGGTTTTGTGTTTTTTTGTTTGTTTTGTTTTTACATATTATTGCTTTAGTCTGTAAGTAAGCAGCTTATACAAATTTAAATTAGAATTAAATATTTTTTGTTAAGGTATGACTTAAAAAAAAAACTTCAAGTTTGAAATAATTACAGATTCACATGCAGTTGCAAAAGTAGGATAGAGGGTTCCCACCACACTCTTCCCCTAGATCCCCCAATGATGCCATTTAATATAATATAGTACATACAAAACCCAGGAAACTGACCTCAGAACAATGTGTGTATATAGTTCTACATTATTTTATCAAGTTTGTGTACATTTTTGTAGCTGTGTATATTTGTGTAACATTTTGTAACTACACATTTTGTAATGAAAGTACAAGGGTTTCCTACACCAGAGAGAATGCTCTGATGCTAACCTTTTATAATTATACTTATTCTTCCCTCTCTCACCACCTCAATCCTTGGAAACTGCTAATCTGTTTTCCTTCTCTACAACTTTGTCGTTTCAAGAACATCGTATAAATGGAATCATACTTTTGAGATTGGCTTATTTCACTTGGCAAGATGCTGCTGATACCTTCCCAAGTTGTTGTATGTCCAAAGTCAATTCTTTTTCTAAAAAAAAATCTTTTGTTTAAATTCAATTTCATTCACATGTACTGTATCATTAGTTTCAGAAGTAGAACTGAGTGAGTCATCAGTTGCATACAACACCCAGTGGTCACTACTTCAAGTATCCTCCTTAATGCCTGTCACCCAGTTACCCATCCCCCTACCCACCTCCCCTCCAGCAACCCTTAGTTTCTTCCCTAGAGTTAAGAATCTCTTATGGTTTGCCTCCCTCTGTCTTTATCTTATTTTACTTTTCCTTCCCTTCCCCTATGACCCTGTTTTGTTTCTTAAATGCCACATATGAGTGAAACCATATAGTATTTGTCTTTCTCTGACTGACTTACTTCACTTAGCATAACACACACTAGTTCCATCCACCTCATTGCAAATGGCAAGATTTCAATCTTTTTGATGACTGAGTAATATTCCATTATATGTATGAATGTATGTGTGTATGTATGTACCACATCTTCTTTATCCATTCATCTGTTGATGGACATCTAGGCTCTTTCCATCAAGACCATGTGGTACTGGCACAAAAACAGACACATAGATCAATGAAACAGAATAGAGAACCCAGAAAGTTAATTCCTTTTTATTGCTGAATGGTATTTCAAGTTTCAGATGTACCTGAGTTTGTTTAACCATTCAGTTATTGAGAAACATTTTGGTTGGGTACATTTAAGGATATTACAAATAAAACTGCTATGAACATTTACATGCAAGTTTTTGTGTGAACATGAGTTTCCATTTCTTGGGGATATATGCCCAGGGGTGCAGTTATTGGGTTACATATGAAGTACTTGATTTCTCAAGAATTTTTCAAAACTTTTCCAGAATGGTTGTACCAAATTTACATTGCCACCAGTAATGTATGAGAAGTCACATTTCTCTACTACCTCACCATTAGTGGGTATTATCAATTTTTTAAAAAATTTTGGCTATTCTAATAGGTGGGTAGTGGCATCTCATCATGGTTGTGATTTTATGTTTCCTCAATGGTGTAGAAATGCTGAACTTATTTTCATGTGTTTATTGCACAGCTATGTATCCTTTTCAGTGAAATAGTTATTCAAGTACTTTGGCCATTTTCTAACTGGATTGTTTTGAGGTTTTTTTACTGCTGAGTTTGAAGAGTTCTTTATATATTCTAAATACAGTTGGTTGTCAGCTATGTAATTTGCAAAATTTTTTTTTTACCCAGTTTGTACTTACTTTTTCATCCTCTTAACAGTCTTCTCCAGAGAAAAAGTTTTATTTTGATCAAGTTCAATTTACCAAATTTTCCTTTTTTTGAATCCTATTTTCATGTCTAAGCATTCTTCACTAAGTCCTAGATCCTGAAAATTTTCTCCTTTTATTTTCTAGAAGTTTTATAGTTTTATATTTTACATTTTAATCTATTATCCATTTTGAATTAATTTTTGAATAAGGTGTGAGATTTGGCCAAGGTTCTTTTCTTTTTTGGCCCATGGATATCCAATCGCTTCAAATATGGGTATATAACACATACGTATATTTAACATTTAAATATATATTTAACGTTTTCTCTTGATGCATTTTTATAAATTTTATGTTATTTGAATGTAGTTGATATGAAATTTGGAAGTTTTGGGTTTGTGAGTGAATGACTAAGGAAGAATTCTTGAGATGTTTTTGGTGCAAAAAAGTGATTTTGTTACAGGATGGGGACAGGGCCAGTGGGCAGAAAGAACTGCACCTGGAAGCAGTTGGGGTGATTGATTATATATTTAGAGTTTTGTGGAGGGAGGAGAGGTAGAGATAACATAGGTTTCTAAGGAATTTCTACATGCCGAAAGCAGATTCTTACAGGAGCTGTAATATTTAGCTGTTGTCAAGATAGGGTTACTTTTAGTCTATAATGAAATACAACATTAAGGCAATAAGGCGGCCATGAACTCCTTGAGGAATGTCACCTCAAGCCTTCACTCTCCTCATCAGTTGACACAATGCTACATTAGTTTCAGGTGAATATCGTAGTGATTTCACAAGTCTGTATGTTATGCTGTGCTTGCCGCAAATGTAGCCACCACCTGTCACCATAAAATATAATTATGGTACCATTGATTATCTTCCCTGTGCTCTGCCTTTCAGTCCCATAACTTATTCATTCCTTACCCGGAAGCCATGTCTCCCACTCCCCCTCACCCTCGTTGCCCATCCCCCCACCCTTTTCCCCTCTGGCAACCATCGTCAAGTTTGCTCTTCCTTAGAGGTCTGTTTGTTAATGAATTTGTTTCTTAAGATTCCACATATGAGTGAAATTATACGGTACTTATCTTTCTCAGTCTGACTTATTTCACTTCACCAAAGACCGTCTAGGTCCATTCCTGTTGTGACAAAGGACAAGAGCTCAACCTTTTTATGGCTGCTTGATAATCCATTGTGTGGGTAGTGGGTTGGGTGTATATACACACACCACTTCTTTGTCCATTTGCCCTCTAATGATACTTATTCTGTAACTGGAATCATTATCTGACCAAATTAGATATTTTGACAAAGGTACTTGACAACTCTGCTCACATCAGCAAATCTACTCATCTTCCCCACAAGTGGCCATAAAGGTCAAATAGGTCTGTGTAGGCAATTTGAAGATGAACCTATATAGGAATTAATTTTACATACACTTGAGTTACCAAGAGCAATTTATGTACCTATCTTAAATTATTTTATAAAATCAAAAATTACTCACTTGGATTAAATTAGTTCCAAGTCACACAGTTTATATCAATGTCAAAGATCAAAATTCAATAATATCCAAGTTCCAGAGAGAATGTTTTGAAATAGAAGGGAAACCTTTGGTTATTTTCCAAATCTTTTGCCACAGAAACAAAAACAAAAAAAGGAAAAAAGTAACACAGGAGGTTATTACCACTGAAAAGAACAAACGTGCCCTTTGATATTACCAATATTGTAGATTCCCAAAGGAACTGATGCAAATTCCACTGTACGTGTATTAATTTTCTGAAAAGTGGCTTGGCAGTTCCTCAAAATGTTAAACATAGATTTACCATATGACCTGGCAATTCCAATTCTGGTTATATACTCTAATAAACTGAGAACAGATACTCAAAGAAATGGCTGCACACATATGTTCGCTGCTGCATTTTTTTTTTTTTAAAGATTTTATTTATTTATTTGACAGAGAGAGAGATCACAAGTAGACAGAGAGGCAGGCAGAGAGAGAGAGAGAGGGAAGCAGGCTCCCCGCTGAGCAGAGAGCCCGACGCGGGACTCGATCCAGGACCCTGAGATCATGACCTGAGCCAAAGGCAGCGGCCTAACCCACTGAGCCACCCAGGCGCCCTACGCTGCTGCATTTTTCACAGAACTGAAAAGGCGGAAACAAACCAAATGTCTGTGAACAGATGAATGGTAAACAAACTGTGTTAGTGTCTGGGTAGCTCAGTTGGTTAAACATCTACCTTCAGTTCAGGTCATGGTCCCAGAGTCCTGGGATGGAGTCCAGCATAGGTCTCCCTGCTCAGAGAGGAGTCTGCTTTCTCTCTCTCCCTCTGCCACTCCTCCCTGCTCGTGCTCTCTCTTTATCTCTCACTCTCTGTCAAATCTTTAAAACAAAACAAAAACAAATTGTAGTATACCCATGCAATGAAATAATGTACAACCATGATAAGGAAAAAAGTACTGATATATAACAGAACATGGATGAACCTTGGAAACATTACACTCAATGAAAAAAGCAAAAAAAAGTCACATAAGTAAGATTCTATTTGTATAACTCCAAAAATATTCCATTTTTAGAATAGGTGAATCCATAAGGACAGAAAGTAGATTTGTCATTACCAGAGGCTAGAGTGGTGAGCCACTGCTAATTGGTTTGGGGCTTCTTTCTGGAGTCATAAAAATGTCCTGGAATTAGACAGTGGCGATAGTCATACAACTTTGTGAATATATTTCCTAGACTACTGAATTGCGTAATCAAGAGAATAAGTTTTTTTTTTTTTTTTTAGAATTTATTTATTTGACAGAGAGAGATCACAAGCAGGCAGAGAGGCAGGCAGAGAGAGAGGGAGAAGTGGGCTCCCCACCGAGCAGAGAGCCCGATACGGGACTCGATCCCAGAACCCTGAGATCATGACCTGAGCCGAAGGCAGAGGCTTAAACCACTGAGCCACCCAGGCGCCCCAAGAGAATAAATTTTTATGTGAATTTTGTCTCCACTTATTAACTTAAAAATGATTATTAAATATGACCACCCATGTAATTTGTTTCTTTTCCTTACAACATTCTTAGTTTTGCGTCCTAAAAGTACAGGGTAAAAAGAATGAAAATTTAAATTGGCTGATAATCAAACCCCATTTAAAAACAATCTGATTTGTAAAAGGATGCAATTTCAACAGCAAATTCCTCTTTCACTGAGAAAAGGAAAAACTTTAGGATAGTAAATAAACAGGGGGTTCACGAAATAGGAAAGAAGCAACTTATATCTGTTAAAGAAAAATAATATGATAATTTTTAGAGATTTTGAATATAAAAGGAACACTTGAAACCAGAGATGTTATTTAATTAATAGAAATTTCTAAAACATCAAGTGAGGTTTCTAAAACCAGTCAAACTTTCAGATGTATGAAAACTAAGTTTTAAGGATCTCATATACAGCATGGTGTATACAGTTAATAATACAATACCATTTATTTGACATTTACTAAGACAGTAGATTTTAAGTGTCTCACCACACACACACAAATGTAACTATGTGAGGTGATGGATTTACTAATTAACTTGATTGTGGTAATCGTTCACAATGTCTATGAATATAACTCATGTTGTACACCCTGAGTATATACAGTTTGTTTGTCAATGATACCTCAATAAAGCTAGAAAAAAAAAAGAAATACAACCTCAGCTATTCGTGATTGGTTTTGCTGAACTTAGAATCCATGTTGGAGTAAGCTTTCATTTCAAAAAGAAGCTTAAAAATGAAAATAAAGGCAGTCAGTCCATTTTTCCAAAGATGCTTCTGAAAGAATATAGAAATCTTATTTTTATGGAAACGGAGTACTAAACCTAATGGACACCTGTATTCCAAAGGGCAATCATAACAACGGTTGCTTTTAAAGAACTAGCAAGAGCGCTGAATCTAAAACGAACCTGTGTAAAACGGAGCCTTGAGAGATGTTTAATTCTCACAGGGAAAACTGCTCATGTAAATACTAACCAGAGCAGCCAATATGGTCTAGTTACAGAACAGAACATAAAGGAATTACCATTACCATTTGCCTGGTGAGTTATAGGAGTGCAAAATCTCATCCTGTACTTCACTTAGCTTGGTAGCTTCAACAGACTTTGCAAAATCACGGTCAATAATTAAGTGAAGGTAGAAAGATTCTTCTGAATAATCCACTCTCTACCCCTAGTTTTTGCTATTAATATTCTCCGCAGAGATTAACAATCAATTCCCCTCTCCGGGTTTTCTCACTTAAACTTGCAAAGTCTGAGAAACTAGCAGTGGATAGTGGGTTATTCCAAATAATCTATTTTTACTTTCACCTCATTATTGACCCCGATTTTTCATGTATATTAAATATTAATGATTTCTGATGGCATGACAATCACCAACTTTAGCTTCAAATGTCAGTGGGACCAAAGAGTGTCCCAAGCCTGTTGGTATCACCTAAAGGCCAACACGGAGGGAAAACATAAAAGAGGAAGAAAGGAATGCAATTGAAAAGGACATGGGGGGGGGGCGCCTGGGTGGCTCAGTGGGTTAAGCCTCTGCCTTCAGCTCAGGTCATGATCTCAGGGTCCTGGGATCTAGTCCCATATCCGGCTCTCTGCTCAGCAGGGAGCTTGCTTCCCTCCCCCCCTCTCTCTGCCTGCCTCTCTGCCTACTTGTGATCTCTCTCTCTCTCTGTCAAATAAATAAATAAAATCTTAAAAAAAAAAGAAAAGGACATAGTAATATGAAAGAAAGAGATGAGAAAATTGAAAATGAGTGAATGAGAATGCCAGCAGCGTTTGCCTTAAATATCACTGAACAAAAAATGCATGGAGCATTAAAAAAATGTATTGAGTAATGTGAAGAAAGGGCTGGGTCAAGAAACAGCATGAAGAATCTTACTATCACACTAACCCACATGTTCGGAGAGAAAACAAATACATAGACAAATATTTTTATTAGGGAATAAGATGTAAATAAATTTATAAGAGTATTTTAAATAAAAACAGGTATTACAATAAAGAAAATAATTAAGGACCACTTTCAAATGGCAATCTTACCTCTATAAGTTAATCTTACCAAAATCTCATTGGCAAATTTGCAAACTTTCCTTGAGCAGGACATGAGCATTGTTATCTGACTGGCTTTTAAAGATGCAAAATCCTTAACAAAATATTAACAAATAGAATTCAAAAATATATAAAAAGAATTATATACCATGACCAAGTGGAGTTTATTTCAGGAATGCAAGGCTGATCACTATTAGAAAATCAATCAATGTAATCCACTACATTAAGAGGCTGAAATCACATGCTCCTATCAATCAGTGTCAAAGAAGCACTTGAGAAAATTCAGTTGCTATCTATTATTTAAAAGCAAAACAAAACAAAACCCCTTAGAAAACTAGGAATAGAGGGTAAATTTCTCAGCCTGGCAAAGAACATCTACAAAAACTAGAGTTAACATCATATTTAATGGTGAAAAACCGAATGATGTTCCCTGGAGATAGAAAATAGGGGATAGGTGTTCATTCTTTTTTTTTTTTTTTTAATTCATTTTAAAAAGAAATCGTGGGAGGGTCAGAGGGAGAGAGAATCTCAATCAGACTCTACACAGAGCAAGGAGCCCAGCGCAGGTCTCAGTCTCAGGACCCTGAGATCACAACCTGAGCTGAAACCAAGAGCCAGACGCCCAATAGACTACAACACCCAGGCACCCCCGGAGATGTTCTTTCTTAACATTTTGTTCAACAAAGTGCTTTATCTTGACTATGTTAATGTCAAAATCCTGTTTGTAATATTGTACAATAGTTTTTTGTAAGATCTTACCATTAGGGAAAACTGGGCAAGTAGACACAGGTGATTTTGTATTACTTCTTCCTAGTGGATATAAATCTATGTATCTCGAGATGAAAGTTTTAATTTTAAAAGCATCATTTTAACTGGAGATGGAATCTTTGAGTTGGAATTCATTTAATTTTAGTCTGATGGATTATTAAAGTAATCCTTGAAAAATGATGTAGTTAGATAAATGCATTATTCTTTATTCCTTAAATGGAATTGTTCTTTGAAATTTCTACCAATGAGCAAGATTCACTCAATACATTTTTTAATTAGTAAGTCATTATGTGACTTCTCTTGCCTAATATCTTGTGCTTCCTTATATCCCATATAATGGGACCCTGCGACAAGTAACAGAATTCTTTAAGATGGCTGGCATTTCACTTTCCAAAACCTTTTAATCAAGCCGTTCTTTTTCAGTCTATAGAAGCACAGTCTGAGATGGGTTGAGCAACCATGCCCAGATCTGGAAGAGTTTGGGAGGTTCTGTTTTTGTGAGTAATTGCTTTGGTGAAGCCTGGACTAGGGCTCTTGGGGCAGCCCAGAGGCCTCTCAGCAATCCTGGGTCTTGCCTGGCCTCAAAACTGTCTTAACTTTCTTCTAAATTTTCTTTCATACCAATATGAAAATTTTTAATCATGAAAAATTTTTCATTAAAAAGTGTATCACATTTCATATTTTTCTATTTTTTTTGCCCAGAGATATGAAGAAACGTCAATTCTTCCTTTGACATACCTGTAAGAGTTATAACTTTCTTAATTTTTAGAATTCCAAGTAGTAAATTCACTTGAATCCCATAACATAAGTTTATTTTAAAGATATATTTATTCATTTATTTATTTATTTATTTATTTGACAGTGAGGGGTGTAGAGCAAGAGCACAAGCAGGGGAGCAGCAGAGGGAGAAGGAGAAACAGGCTCCCTGCTGATGAGGAACTCGATCCCAGGACCCCAGGATCATGACCTGAGCCAAAGGCAGACACACGTTTAAGTGACTGAGCCACCTAGGCGCCCCCATAAGTTTATTTTAATTTGCCAAAATGAATCCAGGGTATTTCAGGAGTTAATACATATTGTTTAAATTTAACCTTTCTGCCAAAAATGTGGTTTTCTGTGCACATATTTTTCTCATCTAATTCTATAAATTTTATTTAAAAATCTTAGAAGTTTATGCAATTAAGGGATATGTCAGTACAGTGCAAATATCACTGTCATCTGCAATCAATATACACTCCAGAATAAGAAGCATATGAATGGGATTTTTCATACAATGTAGTTCTCCCATAAAGTTCTATTTTAGGAAATAAGGTATTGCAAGTCTATACGGCATTTAGAAGAAGATTCAAAAAGGCATTCTCTACCAGGTTCAGACTTTAGAAGAAACCAAGAATGAACTCTAGAACAAACCTAGAAAAATAGATACAACTTATCAAATGAATCTTTTAAAACATCCTACTAGATCACTATAAGCCATCTAGTGATAAAAGCCAAGTATACATCTGTATTATGATTCTAATTACATAAAGGTGGGAAAAGGCAAAGAAATCATGGGATGGAAATATGCCAAAGTGTTGGAGAGGGTTAATCTTGAACGACAGACTTACAAAGGTTTTGTTTATTTCTTTGTTTGCATTATTTCTTTGAAACTTTTTGACTTTCTGTTGGGAGTGTTTCTTTTATATTCAGGGTGGAAAAGCAAAAACAAAACAAAACAAAACAAAAACAAAACAACAACAACAAAAAAACACCAGAGGAAAGAGTTATTTTCTTAGTGTCCATGACTGTCTTAATCCCATCTCTTCTCATGAAACCCAAGAAGTTGGTTGGGGTAAAGTTAATTCCTAGTCAGTTTAAATACATCAGATGAAAACTAACAAGGTCTCAGTAAAATGCCAAGGCCACCAAAGAACCAGTAATCTACGGCACCATCTCCACATATTCTGTTCCTGGTTCTCAAAAGGGCTTGCAGTTCTGTCTAGATGTAAAATGGAGAGTTTGCAGAGACAGGAGCAACTTGATATCAGATGGACCCTGAGCCAAGTTAGGCCCATTCAAGTAAAGCCCTTGAACTACCATCCCCAACACTCAACCATAATTACAGCCCAGAACATTTGCTCTCTGGTTAATTTCTCACATAGGCTTGTGACTACCCACCTGAGTTCTACCCACTTCCTTGCCTCCTCGAACTGATTCTCTCTTTAACTCTTCCTACCATGTTCTCAAGCCACAAATTATTTTCCAAGAGATCTCCCTAAAAATTTAGCTCTCCCTTAAAATGCTGCCATCTCATCACTGCAACTAAAGGCCTGAAGTTCGGCTCTTGATAAAGATTTCCCTGCTGAGTATCAGGTGGAGTCTGCTCACCCCTACACCCTCATCTCTAGACTAGGAAAAAGAGTTGGTATCATCTTGGCTGTGCCTTCTGCCTCTTTCCATTCATTGCTCTACCACCTTCCTTCAAAAATTCTCTCATTGAGTTTCACAGTTCCTCACCTCAGTTTCAAGGATGTTCACTTTCATTTCAGGAACCTACATACTATTTACCACCCTGAAATATTTCTTTAAAATTTCTAAGTCAAGAAGGTAAATTTTATGTGATGTGTATATGGTGGTAAGTGAAACATATCTTTGTCGTAAATTCCCTTTTCTGCCACAACCTCCTATGCTATTGCTGATGCCACTCTCTCTTCCACTAAACCTTTTTATTGGCTTGACAGGACTTACAGCCTGCTGACTTTTCCTTCTTCCCTCAGTTTATCTATAATTCCCAGGGGAAATGGAGATCATCTA
Organism: Enhydra lutris kenyoni; assembly: GCF_002288905.1. Lineage (NCBI taxonomy): Eukaryota > Metazoa > Chordata > Mammalia > Carnivora > Mustelidae > Enhydra > Enhydra lutris. The sequence goes on along the minus strand of NW_019154124.1, from coordinate 16,011,606 downwards.
GTCTTGAATTCCCTCAACTCCCATTCTCTGTCCCTCAGGACCCACGTGTTTACCAGTTCGACATTCTTCCTTTTTGCTGCAGAGGGAAGAAGTGTCCTTTACCAGTTTTCGCCTGTGTTACTATCTCCCTTCTGCTCAGGGAGCTTACCCATACCTTATCCGCTCATTCTTGATCTTTAATCTCTGGGTTCTTTACCTCATTTACACAAATCGATCCTTTCCTGCACATACTAAAACACAAACCAAACATTCTCCATGGATCATGCATCCCCTTAAATTGATTTCTCTTTGCACCTCTAAATGTCTTGAAAGTATAGACCGCCTTCATTTCTCTCCCGTTCACCTCCCATGTACTCCACAGTGTTTCTACAAATATCCATGTAAGTGCCTTGCTGGAACCTCCATCACAAGTACCCAGTTGGTGGGATTCAACAACCTCTTTCTTTTTCCTATCTTCATCTTCCTTCATCTTTGAAGGAAACACCACTGGCAGGCCAAAGTGGGTCCCCTTACTAGTGAGTTATAGACAGAGACTGTACCACGCAGAGTCGTCACACATAAGGTCATCCTTATTTGTACAAATAAGAGGATCACGGGAAATCATTTCCAAAGTTGTGCCTACCTGAGCAAGGGAAAGCAGAGCACGATTCCTCACCTCAGCTTTAAGGATGTTCCCTTCCATTGTACTAGGGTTTGGGATGAATATTCAGAGGGGAATTTTAACATTATCATGAGGCTGAGCCACTTTCTGATTCATTTATGCAGGTATCTTTCTCAAATGTTTCTTTTTCTGTTCCCGCAGTTTGTCAGTTAGTTTCTCAAGGTAAGATGGACAGTGAGGCAGAAGGTTCTAGGAGCTCTGTTCCTAAAAACTAAGATTGGCAGGCAGAAGGTTCTACTAGAAATTTCCCGAGTTCAGGGGGTCAGACATCAGTTCACCATCTTCCCTCCAATCTTCCCACCTTGACTTCCATGATGCCACTTTCACCTGTGTAATTTCTCTCCCTCTAAAATTTTCACTTAAACCAATTATGGTGGACCTGCGAATCCTCTCTCCATCTTCACAGTCAACCTCTTGCAAATTCCTGTCATTTAACAAATGCAATGTCTCTTGAATCCATCCATTCCTCTCTGTTCACTGCCATGAACTTTGTCCAAGCTCCTCACCTGTTAGACACCCAATCCATCCTCCCCCACCCCCACCCACACCACAATCTCTATCCAAAGATCTCCACCATTGCCAGAGAAATCTGTCCAAAGCACAAACCTGATCAAATCGCTCTCCTGGAAAAGAAGATGAGTGATTCTCCAGTGATCCCAATATAATACTCAGGCTTCATAGTGGTCCTTACCTGGTTTCACTCATTGACCACCCCTTACACTCTCTGCTGGATTCTAAGCCAGATGAACTCCTTGGGCTTCAAAGCCAGATCCCATATTACATCCTCTAAAGTGTGTTTCTAATCTGACTTTCCCCTTTACTTCTTCCTTTCTCTCTCACTGTCCTTGAGGACCTGGCATAAGTATGTACAGAGCTCTTTGGGAACAAAGACGGCCAGTTCTGTTCCTTCTTCATGCTAAATATTCTCAACATTTCAATCTCATGAATACGGCTGCCACATAAGATACAGGACCCCCATTTAAATTTGAATTTAAGAGGAACAACAAACCTTTTTTTCTTTTCATGGAATTATGTCCCGTGTAATATTTGGGATGTGTTATAAAACTATAAGCGGTGCCTGGGTGGCTCAGTGGGTTAAGCCTCTGCCTTCGGTCATGATCTCAAGGTCCTGGGATCGAGCCCCGCATCAGGCTCTCTGCTCAGCAAGGAGCCTGCTTCCCTCTTTCTCTGCCTGTCTCTCTGCCTACTTGTGGTCTCTCTCTCTGTCAAATAAATGAATAAAATCTTTAAAAAAATAAAAAAGAAAGATAAAGAAAAAATCTATCAAATTTAGCTGGATATCCTTCATAGTAAAAATAGTTTATTGTTTATCTGAAATTCAGATTGAACTGAATGTCCTATATTTTTATTTGCTAGTCTGGCATTTGTAGTCAACCAGACTGAAGGGCGGTAAATGATGACAGTTTCATGGCTAATGAAATAGAATGAAGCTCAGAGAGACAATTTCCCCAAAGTCACCTGCTTCAAAAAGATGGCAAGAGACATGACTTGAACCAAGATTTCATTCAAGGGGTAGATCTGAACTACCCCTTCAGCATCAATAACTATGCGCCATGGTGGGAAGGTATGAAGGAAGTGACTGCTCACCAAACCTGCAGACCTGAGATTGGGACCAGCTGCCTTTCCTTCCAACACAAGCCTCCTCTGCATGAAGAACCAACTCTACACTCGACTTTGTGTTTCTTTATTTGGTTTACTGAACTTGCTGAGACCTGCCTGCCATTAACAGCAGTCTCCCAGGTGTATCACAGCACTCATGTCCCACATGTAGCCTAAACTCTACCAGGTTTCGACACCTAGCAAATCACCTCTACCCAAATTTCCTGACAAGATAGGAAGAGGGAGATAAAGTACAGATCCCATGACTGGGCTACCTGGCTGTTGACATATCTCATAGGGCTTGATAGTATGAATACTAATACGAATACTAGCTAGCTCCCATTGATCGAGACTCAATAATATTAATCCTAACACAAACATCAGCCATTTCATGCATTGCATTGCTGAATCTCCCACACACAGATGTCATCTTGTGTAATCAATACTCTTGGACAAAAAAAATACTGTTATCCTCAGGGAGGTAAGTAACTTGTTGGAGGTGGTTGGTGAGAGACAAAATTCCTATCTAATTTGGTCTGCTCCCAAATCCTGTGATACACAGCTCTCTCCCCAGCTGCCCAGAAACTCAACCCAAAATGGTTGCTGCTGCTCCTCACAACTATTCGAGTTTCAACCGAGAGCCCAGGATGGTCAGAGATGGAAAGGTGCCCCTCTCCGCCTCGGTGGTGGTTGTTGTTGTTGTTGTTGTTCTTGTTCTTCTTCTTCTTCTTCTTCTTCTACTCCTCCTCCTCCTCCTCCTCCTCCTCCTCCTTCTTCTTCTTCGCCTTTTATTTAAATTTAGGTGGCACCTGGGTGGCTCAGTACTTAAGCATCTGCCTTCAGCTCAGGTCATGATCCCAGAATCCTGGGATTGAGTCCCGGGTTTCCCGCTCAGGGGGAAACCTGCTTCTCCCTCTCTCACTCCCCCTGCTTGTGTTCTTTCTCTTGCTCTCTCTCTCTCTGTCAAATAAATAAATAAAACCTTAAAAAAAATAAAACTTAAATTCAATTAGCCAACTTATGGTACATCGTTAGTTTTTTTCTTTTCTTCAAGATTTTATTTATTTGACAGACAGAGATGACAAGTAGGCAGAGAGGCAGGCAAAGACAGAAAGAGGGGGAAGCAAGCTCCCCGCTGAACAGAGAGCCCAATGTGGGGCCCAATCCCAGGACCCTGGGACCACGAACTGAGCCGAAGGCAGAGGCCCTAAACCACTGAGCCACCCAGGCGCCCCACATCATTAGTTTTTGATGCAATGTTCAATGACTGATTCGTTGCATAAGACACCCAAGGCTCATCACATTACTGCCCTTACTTCTAAAGAGGATGCCTGAGTAGAAACAATCCCTACCCACCTCACCACCCTCCTTCGTTTCCTAATTAATCACATGTGCCATAACCCCAAAGGTGTTCCTTTCCTAAAACTGTCCACCTGTCTCCAAAGTGTCCACCCCCAGAATAGGATCTGTGTCTCTAGTGCAACCCAGGATAAATGAATAGGATCTTATTATTTGGATTTTTACTCAGTGAGCAAAGCAATTGCCATTTATTTTTGAGCAAGTTCTGCCCCTATGTAACTCTTCAGGAAGTGAAGTACAAGATGTCCTGGCCTGCCCAGGACTTAGAGGGAAACTACCTAACTCTAAGCCAAATCAGGAAATAAACTGTGAACATTGTAGTAAGAGTGCAGAAAGAAGGGAACTAGGTTCACCCTTTTATATAAGAAGTTCAAAAGTTTTAATCATAAGAGAGCCGTGGAAAGGACCGTGTTCAAAGATAATGACTCAACATAACACTTCCTCAAATGTGTATCAGTATGTTTTTGAGGAAGGTTTAGAAATAACTTCTTCAGTTTATGTATGTGTAAAAAGGGTCAGGGAACCCTTATTGGAAAATGCTGGTCTAGACGCTTGCTACTCAATTTTGTCCAGAAACCAGGAGCATTAGTGTCACCTGGGAGCTTGCTAGACTCTGAGACCCAGTCCCAGAACTACTGAATTAGAATCTGCATTTTTCACAAGAACCCTGGATGATGTCTATGCAATAGTCCAGGTTGCGAAATGGTAATAGCAGCTAGCTGGGGACTGGTGTGTGTTTGTTCCCAGGTGAGGCATGGGGATGGGGATGAGGAGTAGCCTTGAAGCCTAAAGTAATGGTCAGGTGGAGGAATTCAGCCTGGGGGAAGTGATTGGGCAGGCAAGGCAAGCTGGTGTAATATACGGGCAATATACAGTTGACCTTTGATCAATAATATGGGATTATGGGCACTGATCCCTCATGCAGCTGAAAATCCACACATGTATAATTTTTGACCCCCAATACAAATTGCACTCCATCCTTCTGAAACAAACAAACAAACAAACAAACAAACAAAAACCTTAACAGAGCTGAAGTTTGATTCCCTTTCTCTTCCCCAGGGGCATCCTGAAGGCAACAATTTGCCATAGAATAATTCCCCAAATCTGAACATAATGTGCAGAGAGGAGCTCTGTCAGACTGGCCCTACACAGTCTTTAACCCTCCAAGTCTTCTGGTGTCTTTGAGAACTATCTACTGGTGTGATATAATGATGGGACTCTTTATTCTTCCTGCAGAACCCTAACACAGCTCCCCTCACTCCCACACATGCATCCATCAGGGACAAACAGCCAGAACCTGGGGAGTCTAAACCCATAGCAAGGAGAAGAGCTGTTGCTCCAAGGGCAATCTCATGAGAAACTTCCCCCTCCCTCAGTGGAGAGAAAGCTTGACTGTGTAGGGCAACTGTATCAGTTCATCATTTTCTCTGCTTCCAGAATTTGCCCAGAAACCTATTATTTTTTCATATTTTTAAAAGATCCAATCCCTTATAATGTTTATCCAACAATAGAGAGTATGGTCCTGGTGGTTATCCTTCAGTTTGGTTATCCAAACTGAAGCAGATGGTCCATTTGCCTTTACTTCGGACCAGATCAACTTCCTGGACATCAGCCTCTATGAGCAGAGGATGAACAGTTGACAGAATCCTTTTCGCTCTGTCCAGAGCACACCCAGACAGGCTGGGTTGAGTGGTGTGTTCTCTTTTCTCTGCATATAAATCTGTATGTTGTATGTGAGGGTAAGTCATCGTAACCATGTTTCCCCCCAGGGGAAGAGAACAATCTCACGCAAACTTGCCCCATATCTAGAGTCAGGCATGCCTTTCAAGTCTGTTTCCTTTTCACCTGCAGGCGCTACTACTTTCACCACATTAGAATGTCTAGCCAAGATGATCAGACCATACGGCTCTAGTTTCCCAAACGGTCCCTTTCCTGCCAAGCGTAGGCTTTACACCCTTAGCGTTGCGACAGACTTATTCATTGGGTAATGACACGATGAAAACACACGCTTGCACACAGATTGGTAACAAATAACTTGGTTGCAGATTTAAAGACGTGGATTCAGGGAGGAGGAGCGCTGAGCCTCCCGCGAACGCTGGCTGTGATGGAGCGACACCTTCTGGTACGTGTGGAGTACTGCACGCTAGCTGGCCCCCTTTGAAAGAAGGCTCTTGCTCAGGTTAGCCTTTTTTTTTTTTTTTTTTTTTAAGACTTTATTTATTATTTGACAGAGAGAGATACAGTGAGCGAGAGAGGGAACACAAGCAGGGGGAGTGGGAGAGGAAGAAGCAGGATTCCCACTGAGCAGAGAGCCTGATGTGGGGCTTGATGTCAGGACCCTGGGATCATGACCTGAGCAGAAGGCAGACGCTTAACAAGTGAGCCACCCTGGTGCCCCTCAGGTTAGCCTTAAACCAAGAAGAGTTCAATCAATTCCACTGACCAAGTTCAGTTTCATCAACAGGGTCACAGGTCCGTGAGCATGTTGTTTGGAAAGTTCATAACTTCCACTGCTCGATTTTGCAAGTTGTTCCTAGCCTCTGACCTTTTGGAGAGAAACAAAGCAGCTTCAAGCACACTTTTCTCCTAGAATTATGGGAATTATCAGCCAGACTCTCCGCACCTCCCGCTGCCCCACTTTTTGTCCAACCCAAGAGGAAATATCATATGAACGAAAATGAAATGAAGTTTTGCAACAGTTCCCATTCCAGACACTCTTTGATACAGGTAGGAAGCTAGTTTTTACAGGGTATTAGGGTTCATGTTGTTCTAATGGGCCCCGAGACAGCAGGGAAAAACACCCCACAAACACAATAATGGGGTTCCTAACTTCATAAGAGGAAAACAGTGTATTACTTTGCTCGGGCTGCTGTCACAGTGTACCACCAACTGGGAAGTTGAAACAATAGAAATGTATTTCCTCCCATTTCTAGAAGTCTGAGATCCAAGGTTTCAGCAAGGTTTGTTTCATTAGAGAGCTGTGCAGAAAAATCTGTCCCATGTCTCTCTCCTAGCTCCTGGGGTTTTTCTGGAAATTCTTAAGTTCAGTGTCTCTTGATTTGCAGACACATCATTTTAGTTTTTGCCTCCATGTTCAGATGATGTTTTCCTAGCGTACTTATCTGTCTCTCTACAGGGTGTTCTTTTATAAGGATTCAAGTTACACCCTTCTCCAGTATGACCTGACCTTAACTCATGACATCTGCAATGATCCTATTTGCAAATAAGTTCACATTTGGAGGTACTGGAGGTTTAAGACTTCAATATAGGGATCGTTGGGAGAACAGGGACACAATTCAACCTGTAACAGTTTCTCCCTTGGTCCCCAAAACTCATATCCTTCTCACATGCAAAATACAATCACTCCATCCCCATGTCCTCAAAAGTCTTCATCTGTTCCAGCATCAACTTGAAGTCAAAGTTTCTTCTAAATCAGGTCTGGTTGGGATCCAGGGTATGAGTCATTCTGGAAAACATCCCTCTCTGTGTGGGAGCCTATAAAACCAGACAGATTGTCTTATTGCAAACTTTGAAGATATAACAGCCATAGGACAGACAATCCGGTTCAAAAAAGGGAGAATTTGGGAAATTACATTTACCAATATCTGTGCCCATGTTTCAATTTATGTTTGGGAAATACTGGCCATGTTCTCTCTCTCACCTGGCATGCTATAGCAAGCTCCCTCAACTAAAGAAATCTTATTTTTGCTCCCCTGTTATCCATATACAAATACTCATCATTCTCTGATTCCTGGATTCCTTGGAAAGGAATTAGCATCATGAAATTCAATGCTATTAGCACTACACCCCTCTCCTGCCACACACACACACACAGCCACACATACTCCTAAATATACACACACAAAAGAATACCCCCTCTCTTAAAAAATAAACTGTAAGATTGGCCATTTGTTGATCATTTCAGAACCTAGGTGATGGATACATGGAGTTTCATTATTCTCTCTACTTTTGAATGTATTTGGAAATTTCAACAATAAAAATACTTTAAAACTATTTTAAACTGTTCTAAATGGAGAAATTGAAAAGGAAAAGGGGGCAAGATTTCATTCTTTTTTTTTTTTTTTTTAAAGATTTTATTTACTCATTTGACAGACAGAGATCACAAGCAGGCAGAGAAGCAGACAGATAGAGAGAGGTGGAAGCAGGCTCCCTGCAGAGCACAGAGCCCGATGTGGGGCTCGATCCCATT
>NW_019154124.1:15978854-16003656 GCF_002288905.1 Enhydra lutris kenyoni | reverse complement strand
TATTTACTCATTTGACAGACAGAGATCACAAGCAGGCAGAGAAGCAGACAGATAGAGAGAGGTGGAAGCAGGCTCCCTGCAGAGCACAGAGCCCGATGTGGGGCTCGATCCCAGGACATTAGGACCATGACCTGAGCCGAAGGCAGAGGCTTTAACCCACTGAGCCACCCAGGCGCCCCGATTTCATTCTTTTTATGGCGGAATATTATTTCATTGTATATATACGCTACATCCTCTTTACCCACTCATCAATCGATGGGGACTTGGGCTGCTTCCATTTCTTAGCTATTGTAAATAATGCTGCTATAAAGATAAGAATGTGTGTATCCCTTTGAATGGGTGTTTTTGTGGTCTTTGGGTAAATAGCCAGTAGTGCAATTGCTGGATCAATTACCAGAGGGACAGGCATTGGATGGATACATGAAATAGGTGATGGAGATTAGGAGTGCACTTGTTGTCATGAGCAAGGGTGATGTGTGGAATTCTGTAATCACTATATTGTATGCCTGAAACTAATATTACATTGTATGTTAACTAAGTGAAATTAAAAGAAAAACTTAAATTACAAAAAAAAAAAAGAAGAAAGAAAGAAAGAAAGGAAGGAAGGAAGGAAGGAAGGAAGGAAGGAAGGAAGGAAGGAAGGAAGGAAGAGAAAGAAAAGGGAAAAGGGGTCATGGGTCCCAAGCAAGCCAGAAACCTAACACAACAAAATTGCATTAGATTTTGAGACTTGAGAATCATCTTCTTTGGATGGATGCTGTCCTCCAGGCCCACCGGTGGTTGGTGGTTGGCAATAGCCTCGTGGAGCCAGGAGGTGGCCCCACCCTCTGGAACCATGGAGGAGCTGGTCCCTGCGGGAACATCCTTCCCTTTTTTTTTTCTTTTATTTTCCTAATTTTTTACTTAAATTCAATTTAGTTAACATATAGTATATTATCATTTTTATGGGTAGTTCCCTTTTCTTGGAGAATAACAGCACGTACTCACAACCAAATAGCTCTACTGTCCAGTTTCTTGCCTGGAAAATCCCAGAAGCCTAAAAGCCTCCCTTCATTTCTTCTAGTCTCTGCCCCACTTCAGTCCAGTCTTATAGAGTGTCAGCAGAGATGGATGATGAGGTCCATGAAACACACACCTAATCTCTTGTTTCCCTCTGGAGAACTTTCTCATTTTTTGCAATATACATAGGCTGAGAATTTTCCAAATCTTCAAGTTCTTGTTCCCTTATTTTATTTTTAATTTAAATTCAATTAACAGTGTATTACTAGTTTCAGAGGTAGAGGTCAGTGCTTGATCAGTCTTATATAACACCCAGTTCTCATTACACCACATGCCCTCCTTAATGCCATCACACAGTTACCCCATCCCCCCCCCCTCAGTTTATTTCCTATGATTAAGAGTCTCTTAGGGTTTGTCTCCCTCTCTGATTTCATCTTGTTTTATTTTTCCCCTTCCTTCCCCTATGATCCTCTGTTTTGTTTCCTAAATTCCATGTATCAGTGAAATCATATGATAATTGTTTTTCTCTGATTGACTTATTTCGCTTAGCATAATATTCCATCCATATTGTTGCAAATGGCAGAATTTCAGGTTTTTTGAAGACTGAGTAATAATCTATTGTGTATACATTCCACACCTTCTTTATCCATTCATCTGTTGATGGATCTGGGCTCTTTCCATAGTTTTCCAATTGTGGACATTGCTGCTATAAACACCAGGGTGCAGGTGCCCCTTCAGATCACTCCATTTACGTTTTGGGGGCAAATCCTTAGTAGTGCGATTGCTGGGTCATAGGGTAGCTCTACTTTCAACTTTTTGAGGAACCTCCATACTGTTTTCCAGAGTGGCTGCACCAGCTTGCATTCCTACCAACAGTGTAGGAGGGTTCCCCTTTCTCCACATCCTCGCCAACACCTGTTGTTTCCTGACTTGTTAATTTTAGCCATTCTGACTGTGAGGTGGTATCTCACTGTGGTTTTGATTTGTATCTCCCTGATGTCGAGTGATGTTGAGCACTTTTTCATGTGTCTGTTGGCCATCTGGATATCTTCTTTGCAGAAATGTCTGTTCATGTCCTCTGTCCATTTCTTGATTATATTATTTGTTTTTAGGGTGTTGAGTTTGAGAAGTTCTTTATAGATTTTGGATGCTAGCCCTTTATTTGATAAGGCACTTGCAAATATCTTCTCCCATTCTGTTGGTTGTCTTTTGGTTTTGTTGACTGTTTCCTTTGCTGTGCAAAAGCTATTGATCTTGATAAAGTCCCAATAGTTCATTTTTTGCCCTTGCTTCCCTTGCCTTTGGAGATATGCCTGGCAAGAAGCTGCTGCGGCTGAAGTCACAGAGGTTGCTGTTCATGTTCTCCTTTAGGATTTTGATGATTTCCTTTCTCACATTTAGGTCTTTCATCCATTTTGAGTCTATTTTTGTGTGTGGTGTAAGGAAATGGTCCATTTTCATTCTTCTGCATGTGGCCGTCCAATTTACCCAACACCATTTGTTGAAGAAACTGTCTTTTCTCCATTGGACATCCTTTCCTGCTTTGTCAAAGATTACTTGAACTTACATAGAGTTGAGGGTCCATTTCTGGGTTCTCTGTTCTATTCCATTGATCTATGTGTCTGTTTTTCTGCCAGTACCATACTGTCTTGATGATCACAGCTTTGTAATAGAGCTTGAAGTCCGCCATTGTAATGCCTTCCGCTTTGGTTTTGTTTCTCAATGTTCCTTTGGCTATTCGGGGTCTTTTCTGGTTCCATATAAATTTTAGGGTTGTTTGTTCCATCTCTGTGAAAAAAGTTGATGGTATTTTGGTAGGGATTGCACTGAGTGTATAGATTGCTCTAGGTAGCACAGACATTTTAACAATATTTGTTCTTGCAACCCATGAGCATGGAATGATTTTCTATTTCTCTGTGTCTTCCTTGGTTTCTTTCCTGAGTGTTCTATAGTTTTCTTTTCTTTCTTTCTTTCTTTTTTTTTTTTTTTTTTAAGATTTTGTTTGTTCATTTGACAGAGAGAGACACAGTGAGAGAGGGAACACAAGCAGGGGGAGTGGGAAAGGTTGAAGCAGGCTTCCTGCCAAGCAGAGAGCCCGGTGTGGGGCTCGATGTGGGACTCAATGCGGGGCTCCATCCCAGGACCCTGGGATCATGACCTGAGCCGAAGGCAGAGGCTTAATGACTGAGCCACCCAGGCACCCCATGTTCTATAGTTTCCTGAGTACAGATCCTTTGCCTCTTTGGTTAGGTTTTATTCTAAGTATCTTATGGTTTTGGGTGCAGTTGGAAATGGGATTGACTCCTTAATTTCTCTTTCTGTTGTCTGATTGTTAGTGTATAGACATGCAACTGATTTCTGTGCATTGATTATTTTTATCCTGCCACTTTACTGAATTCCTGTAGGAGTTCTAGCAATTTGGGGATGGAGTCTTACTGGGTTTTCTACAGAGTATCATGTCATCTGCAAAGAGTGAGAGTTTGACTTCTTTGCCAATTCAGACCTCTTTTATTTCTTTTTGTTGTCTGATTGCTGAGGCTAGGACTTCTAGTACTCTGTTAAGCAGCAGTGGTGATAGTGGATATCCCTGCCTTGCTCCTGACCTTAGGGGGAAAGCTCTCAGTTTTTCCCCAGGGAGAATGATATTTGCTGTGGGCTCTTCATATATGGCTTTTTAAATTAAATTAATTTTTATTTTATTTATTTATTTGACAGACAGAGAGAGAAAGAGTACAAGCAGGAAGAATAGCAGAGGAAGAGGGAGAGGGAGAAGCAGACTTTCTGATGAGCAGGGAGCCCAATGTGGGCCTTGATCCCAGGACCCTGGGATCATGACCTGAGCTAAAGGCAGATTCTTAACTGACTGAGCTACCCAGGTGCCCCCATGTATGACTTTTATGATCTTGAGCTATGTTCCCTCGATCCCTACACTGTGAAGAGTTTTAATCAAGAAAGGATGTTATATTTGTCAAATGATTTTTCTGCATCTATTGAGAGGATCATATGGTTCTTGTCCTTTCTTTTATTAATGTAGTGTATCTCGTTGATTAATTTGTGGATGTTGAACCATCCTTGCAGCCCAGGAATAAATTTCATTTGGTTGTAGTGAATAATCCTTTTAAAGTACTGTTGGATCCTACGGCCTCCTAGAAAGAGTTTGGTAGTTTTCCTTCCATTTCAATTTTTTGAAACCGCTTCAGGGGCGCCTGGGTGGCTCAGTGGGTTAAAGCCTCTGCCTTTGGCTCAGGTCATGATCCCAGGGTCCTGGGATGGAGCCCCTCATCGGGCTCTCTGCTCAGCAGGGAGCCTTCTTCCTCCTCTCCCTCTGCCTGCCTCTCTGACTACTCGTGATCTCTGTCTGTCAAATAAATAAATAAAATATTTTAAAAAAGAAAGAAAGAAAGAAAGAAACAGCTTCAGAAGAATAGGTATTCATTCTTCTTCAAATGTTTAGTAGAATTCCCTGGGGAAGTCATCTGGCCTGGACTTTGGTTTCTTGGGAGATTTTTGATGACTACTTCAATTTCCTTGCTGGTTATGGGTCTGTTCATGTTCTCTATTTCTTCCTGTTTCAATTTTGGTAGTTTATACGTCTCTAGGAATGCATCCATTTCTTCCAGATTGCCTAATTTATTGCCATAGAGTTGCTCATTATATGTTCATATAATTGTCTGTATTTCTTTGGTGTTGGTTGTGGTCCTCCTCTTTCATTCATGATTTTATTTATTTGGGTCCTTTCTCTTTTCTTTTTGTTAAGTCTGGACAGGTGCTGATCAATCTTATTATTTCAAAGAAATAGCTCCTAGTTTTGTTGCTCTAGTTTACTATTCTTTTGGTGTCTTTCACTGATGTCTCCTCCAATCTTTATTCATTCTCCTCTCCTGCTGGGTTTAGGCTTTATTTTCTTTTCTTTCTCCAGCTCCTTTAGGTGTAAGGTTAGGTTGTATATTTGAGAACTTTCTTATTTCTTGAGAAAGGCTTGTATGGCTATATACTTTATGTCCATGCTGATATGTCCATACTGATTATGTCCCAGACACTCAGTATTGCCTCTTTTTCTGTGAGGTGAGTTTTTCTATTTTGTCATTCTGTCTGGAGAAGGATAGATGAACAAGAGAACAAAATACTAAAATGGCAACAATGACCCCAGATAAATATACACTAAACAAATCAGAAGAGATTAAAAAAAAATTTTTTAATTAAAAAAATATAATCAGACAGGTGAACAGAACAGAGTAATACACTGGATTCTGGTGTATTTCAATCTGTTTGTTAGAAAACTGGATACCAAAATTATAAAGAAAGGAAAACTTATATATGCACAAAAATAAAATTAAATATGGTGAAAGAATAGAATGTAACTGTAAAAAGGAAAATTAAAAGACAAAAAAAAGAAAGAAAAAGAAAAAAAAAGGAATATAAACAGACAAGTGAACACAGAACAAAGCAATACATTATACCCTGAGTGTATTTTGGTCTGTTTGTTAGAAGAAACTACATCTCAAAATTGTAAAGAAAGAAAAACTTACATGTATACATAAATAAAATTAAATACATTTAAAGGAGAGAATGTAACTGTAAGATGAAAATTTAAAGTCTGAGTAAAGCAGAGAGAAAAAGAGAGACAGAATATGATCAGACAGGTGATGAGAACAGAGCCATACACTAGATTCTGTTTCTTAGGAAGGAACTGCTTCCTAAAATTACAAAGAAAGAAAAAATTATACATATACAAAAATAAAATTAAATACAATGAAAGAATCAAATGTAACTGTAAAAATGAACATTAAAATTATTAATTTCAATAACTAAATAATTTTAATAATTAAATTTTTATTAATAATCAATTAATCGATCATTATTTATTAATAATTAATAATTAATTTTTTATTATTAGCAATTTAATAATTTTAATTATTTTAATGATTTAAAGATTGATATCTTATTTTAAGAAATAAGAAATTGGGTGAAAAAGGAAAGAGAAAAAATTAAAATTGGAAGACTAAAGAATCATGGGGGGAAAAACCAGGAATTCTTTATGCTATATTCTCCTACTGCTGGAGTTCCCACATTATCATTGATCTGTGACCTTGGTCTTGGCTGGATGTCCTTGTTGTCTTTTGGGGGAGGAGACTGTTGCGGTGATTCTCAAATGTCTTTGCCCCAGGTGGAATTGCGTTACCCTTGCCAGGGGCCGGGCTAAGTAATCTGCTAGGGTTCGCTATAGCGAGCTTTTGTTCCCTGAACACTTGGAGGGGAATGAAGATGGTGGACTCTCAGTCTCCCGTAGGAGGAGCCAAGAGCTCGGGGCCCCACTCCTCAGTGCGCCCTCGGAGAAAAGCAGTCAGTCACTCCTGTCTCCCTGGTCTCAGTTTACACTCTGTTCCATCCAGCCTGTGACAGAGCATTTGTATCTCAGGCATGGGACCCTGTTTCAAGTCTCCAAACCCTGCAGGCTCCTGTGGCTCACTCCTGTGGCGCTCCTTATGCGGGGAGAGGAGGGGTCTTGCCAGTTTTGTCACTTGTTGGGCCCTTGCTTGCAGAGCAGTTGCCGGATGGTGCAGTGGTTGTTCACGGTTTATAGCAAACCCGAGCTGAGAGCCCCCTCCTGGGCTCAGTTTGAAGCCGGCTCCGATGCCTGGGAGCTCTGCTGCGCTCAGACACGATCCCCCCCCCCCCACCCCATCTTCCTATGACCCCAGGGATCCTGGGACCACTCTGTCCCACCTAGAATTCCACCCCACTTCTTCACCTGAGCACCTTTCAGGCAAGGACGTCCCTCACCAGAGCAGACTTCTAAAAGTTATGATTTTGTGCTTTGCTGCTATATCACTTTCCGCTGTCTGATGGAGGCTCCCTCCTCCCCATGGTTTATCTTCCTCTATATCTCCTCAGATTCACTTCTCCGCATCTCCTGCCTTGCAGAAAGTGTTTGGTTTACTATTTGTGGAGCTGCAGCTCTTTTCTGGAAGCCCTGGTTGAGTTCGCAGGTGTTCAGAATGATCTGATAGCTATCTAGCTGAATTCCAGAGACCAGATGAAACCAGGGTCTCCTACTCCTCTGCCATCTTGGACTTATGCAGTTCATTTTTTGAAATCTGTGTGACTTATTCTGAAAACGGGCTCCAAAGAATCCATAGAGATATTCCTGAAAGCAGCCTGGATTCCGAAATGCTCTCTTTGTGGCATGTCAACCACTCTGTTCCAGGCTGGGGGACGGTGACAACCCTTCCTGTGTTTTTAGCTAGGTGCCTCTCTCCTGCTGTCAAGCATCTGCCAGACACTTTTGTGTGACTTTGCCAACTGAGATGGAACCATCTTCTTTCTCCAGTAAGTTATCCAATAAGTGGGAAAAAAATATATTTCCCAGAATCTATTTCTGCCCTTGTTTATAGCTTTGATCATGGGGACTGCATTCTGTAGCATGTATTGTGTGATTCCAAATACCCTTTTGCCTAACTGCTTTCTGAGTATTGTGATCGTTGGGTGACTATAGGAAGAAAGCACCTGGTTCACCTAAGGCACTCATGCAACAAATATTAACTGAAGAGTATGATTTAAGCATTATAATAGGTACTCAGGGACACTGAGGTGAATAAGAGAGGTACATTTCAAAGAATGACTTTACACAAAAGCAAATTGATGAGTGTGGCAATAAGGAAAATGGGACACACAGAATGAGAATGGGTAACACAGAGGCAGAGTGCTCTGCCTACAAAGCAGCACCCACAAATCCTCAACCCTGAATATCTGGAAAGCAAGACAGTGGAGAAAAATCAAAGGCATTCTCTTTGTGAAAGCAGGCTTGTTTGCTCAGTTTCCAAAGCATAAAACAGGCTGTCCTGTATAAAATGCTTTTTTGTACAAGACATAAAGAAAACAAATCACAAAGTAAAATATTCATAAATTGTGTCAAAATTAAAACATCTGTTCATCACAGGATACCTCTCAAAAAGTGAAAAGGCAAACCATGGATTGAGAGAAGACATTCACAACACCTACGACCAAAAAAAGAATTGCTATCCAGAATTTATCAGAGAATGCTTACAATTCAATAAGAAAAGGGGGCAAACAAGCTGCTCACAAAATGAGCAAAGATCTGAACAGGCAAGTCACTAAAGGGAAAACCCAAAGGCCAATAAATATTTGAAAAGATGCTTAGTCTAACTAGTAATCAGGAAAATACAAATTAATACAAATACAATTTTGGACCCATAATACTGGCAAAAAGGTAGACACCCAGCAATACCGAGCACCATAGGAATGTAGAGCTAAAGTCACACCTGCAGAGCTGGTGAGAGCTTGGAAGTGTGCCACCCTTTGGAAAGCCATCTGCGTATATCTGTTAAGGTTATAGATGCTCATATGTTCCTGCCCTTGGTATGTCCCAAAGAAACTCGCACATACGGTGCAAAATTCAAAACCTAAATTGATATTAATAGGAAAATGCATCCATGAATTGTGGTATATCTTCAAACAATAGCTAAATAAATGAACTAGGTGAGCTCCATGTATCAGTATAGATAAATCCTCAAGATTTAAGATTCAGGTGAAAGGAAGAGCTGCAGAATTACAAAAGTATGCCTAAGTATTACAAAACCCCGGGCAGAGAAAAATGGAAATGAATTGTGGGAAGGGTTACATGTTGTAACCCACGGGGCTTCCATGTTGTCAGTTACATATTCAGGAAACATGACCAAGCACTGGCAAAGCTCAGGGGTGGTGTGTATATAATGTGTTCAGTAGCAGCTTTAAGAAAAAACCAAAAGGCTTCAGCATTTGACAGACCTGATTTGGGACTGTAGCTGAAATCTCTGGGCTCTTTCACTTGCGAGCTCCGCCTTTAGGGGAGTTCCTTAGTTTCCTGGAGCTTCCACTGCTCTGCACACGTATCTTATGAACATAAGATACATGTCTGATACTTTGTGTGGTTCCGATTCTGAGTTTTGGTGCCTGCTGTTTCTTTGAGCTCTTGTTCATGGCTGTTTGTTTCCTTATGAGCCCTGGGATTGTTGCAGTGAGTTCAGATTTCTTGGAACTTTCTCTGTGGGAATGCTCGGGGGTCCGACTTTAAAGTGTTTTTCCTCCAGGGAGAATATATGTTTTCTGGAGGCTCACAAACCCAGGGACACTTTAAATGCTCACCCTGGAGGCTTTTCTTTTTCCAGAACACTCTAATAGCACTGTGTGGGAACTGAGCTCTATTGCGAGGGCGTTGTCTATAATTCTGCTGTTTTATCTTCACCCAATATTAAGGTTTGAGACAATCAGTTTTCTTTGTTGCTCCATGAAAAGCTCATTATTTCTACTTTGCATTCACCCTTAGAATGCAGCCCTTTGACACCCATCATAAGTGCGGGAGGCTCTTACTAAGCTCTCCGCCTGGTGTCGATTCTAGTTTTGGGGCTCTGTCCCCTGAATCCATAGATACCATTAAGAATGAAAATGCAAGTTCATCTGAGTTTAGTTAAAATCCTCAAGGTGAAAGCCAGTTGGAATTCTCTGCCTGCTCTCATTTTTACTTTCAGTTTTTTTGCCTCTGAAAATTCCTTTTTTTCTTGCTGACTCATCAATGCGTTTTAAAAGATCTTCCACCTTAATTTAATCCAGCATTAGAAAAAATATTTGGTGTGGCATTTCCTAATGATACCTCATCCATGATCCTGTTGGAAAATGAACTTGTGTGTTTTTTTATATATTTTTGTTATTTCTGTTTAAAGATTTACTTATTTATTTGAGAGAGAGAGAGCATGAGCAGAAGGGACAGAGGGAGAGAGAAAAAAACTCAAGCAAAGTGCTTGAGTGCTTGCTGAGTGCAGAGCCTGGTGCGGGGCTCTATTTCATGACCCTGAAATCATGACCTGAATTGAAACCAAGAGTCAGTCAGACACTTAAGCGACTGTGCCACCCGGGCTCCCCCATGTATTCTTTTTAGAAGATTATATGAAATCATAACTGGGATTTGCATTAAAATAATTCCATAGCCCCCCAAATCCATACAAGATTGGTAAAACTGGGTGACAGGTACAAAGGAATTTCTACTCTTCCTTCTACTTTTATGTTTGTTTGAAAATGTCCTTAATAAAATTTTCTTAAGAGGCATAAAAAAGGGGTGCCTGGGTGGCTCAGTGGGTTAAGCCTCTGCCTTCAGCTCAGGTCATGATCCTGGGGTCCTGGGAATCGAGTCCCGCATCGGGCTCTCTGCTCAGCGGGGAATCTGCTTCCCCCTCTCTCTGCCTGCCTCTCTGCCTACTTGTGATTTCTCTCTCTGTCAAATAAATAAATAAAATCTTTAAAAAAAAAAAGGCAGAAAAAAGGAGAATCCAGAGGTTTGATCATCAAAGGCCTCCCTTTTCTATTCCCCTCAAGGGCAGGACTATATAGCCACCAGCCACAGTGTGGAAACCTTCTACTCTCCGTACGTATACAAATGTAAATATTTGAAAATAAAAATACTTTTACCAATAGCTATGGTTTGTCTTTACTCTGTTCCAGGTGAGTTCCTTCCCCATGGCCCAGTCAGGGGGTGTTACATGCACGGAGAGGGAACAGAAGCTCAGGTAGGCTCAAAGGGACTTGTAGGTAATCACATGTGCCACCAGTGGTGGGGCCACTGACTGAACTTCCGGGACCAAAAATCACTCTGCGTGTGTCTGACCACGGCAGTAGATTGCCTCCCGCCACATGTACCAACGGAAAAGAAAAACCAAACGCATAAGCTCCTCCTCTCCTTGGAACCTTTCAGCATCTCTCCTTCCTGCTAGTTCTTCCGCTCCTCTGTTCTGTGCTTCTACTGTCCGTCCCTCGCTGGACCCCATCCTCCCTCCCTCGCCTTCCAGGCCTGGGTTGCCCACTTCCTGCTGAGAGTTTCCTATCGGCCATTCCTTGCAACCAGGTCTTGAAGCCATAATGTCTTCAAGCCCACCGCTCGTCCCCAGTTAGGTGTGATGCCTTGAATATATAGTAGCCTTCTAATCCGTTCTGTCCTCCAGTCTCTTATTTCTATAGACCGATCTGTATATCACATGGTTCCTTGTGCTGAAACCTGGCTCTTGTGGGGACTCTGTTCTGAAACCTTCAAGTCCTCCTAGGACTTAGGGCTGGAATGGACAAGCACAGGTCACAGAAGAGCCCCTCTGTGCCCCACACCTGTCCCTCAGTCTTAGCAGAGTGTGCAGCGCTCACAGGCCACAGCTGTCTTCTCTCTCAGCCTAGTGCTCTGGACACCCCACCAAGTCAGGTGCACAGAGGAAACACCCTTCCTGTATTGTGACCTAGAGCCGTGAGGGTCAATTCCTGCACTGCATGGTCAAGGCCTCCCTCCACAGAGGTTTCATTCTTCAGGTGGAGTCTCGTGGATACTTGCATGAGCCCTCTGTTCTACTAAACGGCTCTATTCCCTGTCCCAGGGACATGTCTGGCGTTTTCTCACCCTGGCTTTTGTTCTTTGCTCGTGCTGTTTTTCAAACTTTGTTTCCCAGGTCCCACCCTGTTCTACCTGCTGAACCCTCTTCCCTGCCAGGTCCAGCTCAGATTCTAACTCCTCTTTTTCTTTTTTTTTTTTTTTTAATTGAAATACATTGACATACAATGCTCTGTTAGTTTCAGTTGTACACTAAAGGGGTTTGACAACTCCATACGTTATGCCGTGCTCACTACAGTAAGTGTGGTTGCCATCTGTCACCACACAATGCTGTTACAATATTATCGACTAGATTCCCCATGCTGGACTTTTTATCGCTGTGACTTACTTATTTTATAACTGGAAGTTTGTACCTCTTAATCTCCTTTTCCTAGTTCACTCATCCCACCACCTGCTCCCCTCTGGTAACCGCTGGTTTGTTCTCTATATTTAGAGTCTGCTTCTGTTTGTCTGTTTTTTAAATTCCACATGGAAGTGAAATCATATGGTATTTGGTGTCATGGAGCCCAAGTTTACCTGCCCCATGGACAGAAAAGCCAATCACTGAGACATTGAGCATGTAGCAAGGGAAGGGCTTATTCTAGAGATAGCCAAACAAGGAGACAGGAGGCTGGCTCAAGTCTGTTTCCTGGACTAAGATTAGAACAAGTTTTTTATAATCCTGGGGTTGGAATTATGTACATATTGATGAAAAAGGTGGAGGAATTTATGACTATTTGTGAGGAGATGTATGACTATTTATGTGCAACTATTTGTGCATTGTGCAAACAGGTATGTAAAATGCACCCCATGTTCGCTTTGGGGTGGACACTTAAGGTGGCAAAATTCACCTTCTGACATGAGGAGGTTATTTTAGGACAAGCAGAGAGCTCCGGATATGCTCCCAGAGCCTGTATAAACCGGATGTGGTCTGGGGCTCATTAATCTAAGATAAGGAATGCAGGACCAACCCTTTACTCACAGGCTGGAACCATAACTTAGTGGAGTCTGAAAAGAAACAGTAGCTGATGAGAGAGAAACAGATCTCTGAAAAATAAGCTTTAAGTTTCCTGTTTGTTTCAACCTCAGTAACTATGGGGTCTGGTTTCATTTGTCTGACTTATTTCACTTAGTATCATACCCTCTGAGTCCATCCACCTTGCTGCAAATGGCAAGATATCATTTCTTTTTTTAAAGCTGAGTAATATTCCATCACACACACACACACACACACACACACACACACACACACACACACGTCTTCTTTATCCATTCATCAATGGGCAAGTAGGTTGCTTCCGTATCTTGGCTATTGTAAATAATGCTGTAATAAATATAAGAGTGCACATACCTTTTCAAATTAATGTTTTCATTTTATCTGGGTAAATACCCAGCACTGAAATTCCTGGATTGCATGGTATTTCCATTTTTATTTTTTTGAGGAGCCTGTTTTCCATAGTGGCTACACCAATTTAGATTGGCACTAAAAGAGCGTGAGGGTCCCTTTTTCCTATATTCTCACCAACACTAGTTACTTCCTGCCTTTTTGATACTAGCCATTCTGACTAGTATGAGGTGGTATATCATTGTGGTTTTGATTTGTACTTCCCTGATGATGAGTGATGTTTAGCATCGTCTCCTGGTCCTATTGGCCATCTATATATCTTTTTCAGAAAAAATGTCTATTTCAGGTCCTCTGCCCATTTCTTAATTGGATTATTTGGGGGGGGTGTTGAATTGTTCATAAGTTCTTTATATTTTTTTTATATTAACCCCTTATCAGATACATTATTTGCAAATATGTTCTCTAGTTCATTAGGTTACATTTTTATGATGTTGATGGTTTCCTTTGGTGTGCAAAAGCTTTTTAGTTTGAGGTCATCCCAATAGTTTATGTTTGCTTATGTTGCCCTTGCCTGAGAAGACATATCTAGAAAAATGTTGTCAAGGCCGACAATGTCCAAGAGATTACTGCCTATGTTTTCTTGTAGGGGTTTTATGGTTTCAGGTCTCATATTTAAGTCTTAAATCCATTTTGAGTTTATTTTTGTGTATGGTATAAGAAAGTGGCCCAGTTTCATTCTTTTTGCATGTAGCTGTCCTGTTTCCCCAGGAATCAATCCACAGGATTGAAGAGACTTTTTTTCCTTATTGTAAATTCTTGCCTCCTTTGTCATTGTTTAATTGACCACATAAGGGTGGGTTTATTTCTGGGCTATCTATTCTGTTCCACTGATCTATATATGTCTGTTTTTGTGCCAGTACCAGACTGTTTTGATTACCACAGCTTTGTTGCATAGCTTGAAATCAGAGTCTAACCCCTATACAAATCTCTCTTGATTGTCACAAATGGATATGTCATAGCCCTCACTTAAAACCCTTCTCCCTTGTTTCCCATCTGTTACCTGACAGTGACCGCTTAGGAGTTTTACCATGTCTTTCTGGTTCTGTCCCTTTATCCCTTAGACAGTATAGCTCCCAGGCAGATGCTAGAAACATAATCTGTTCTGAATTTCCCAGGTAAAGAAACAAAAGAGCAGAGAGGCTGAGGGACTTAGGCAAGTTTACACAGTCAGTGATAGCAGCCTGGGTACACAATGTCAATATCTTTTCTTTCTTTCTTTTTTTAGATTTTATCTATTTATTTATTTATTTGTCAGAGACAGAGGGAGTGTGAGCATAGCAGGGGGAGTGGCAGGCAGAGGGAGAAGCAGGCTCCCCACTGAGCAGGGAGCCTGATGCAGGATGCGGAACTTAATCCCAGGACCATGGGATCATGACCTGAGCCAAAGGCAGACGCTTAACTGGCTGAGCCACCCAGGGATCCCCAGAATGTCAATTTCTGGATGCCTCTTCAGCATCATCCTGCCACACTATACTGCTTCCTTCATCAACTAAACGCTAACTTCCCTGTGGGAAGAGAATGCATTTTGCATTTTGTATACATAGCCATTCCCTCCAGCTCCGACGTCATGCATATCTTTCCCCTGCCTCCCACCCAGTCTTGTTTTAGAAATATTTGTTGGTGACGAAAGGGGAGTCCCATTTGGAACTACGGCATTTGTGTAGTCTCAAATATGAAAATAATTCTTTTTTCTTAGAGGAGGGGAACATTTGAACATATAACTACCGAAGAGAAGCAATAATAGAAAAGAAAGGCATTTAAACACTCTTATGCAGTCAAACCTTTCTCAGGAGCACAAAGAAAGCATACTGCCTCCCTTTGCCCAAGGCCATTTGGAGAGAGTAGAGGAGATCAGTAATGTCTTCCTTTTTCTGACTGCCAGATAATTCTGCTCAAAAATTCACTGTAGAGATCACATGTAGTGACTTTGATTCCTAGTTCAGTTAAATGTTTGGGACCAATTGTGTGCAGACCTGTGTTCAGCCAGAGAGGAAGAGGAAAAAGTGAGAGCCTCACCGTTTAATTGAGAAAGACACATGTAAAAGTAACTCTGCATGAGGACACACTGTCAGGGCATCTGGGTGGCTCTAGTTGGTTGAGTGTCTGACTCTTGGTTTCAGCTCAGGTGTGATCTTAGGGTTATGACCTCAGGGTGGTGAGATTGAGCCCTGTGTAGGGTTCTGTGCTGGGTGTGGAGCCTGCTTAAGATTCTCTCTCTCTACCCCTCCCTCCCCTTCCATCTCCTGTGCATGTACCCATGCGCTCCCTCTCTTTCTTTCCCTAAATCTTAAAAGAGAGAGACTGTCAAGCTGCCCTAATGGAGAGTCATATTAATGGTAGTAAGCATTTGAAAAATTATCCTATCTTACTAGTAATCACAGACAAGCAATTTCACATAGTAATAGATATCATTATTCCTTGATCAAATTGGCAAAGTTTTTTGTTTTAAATAATAATATCCAGTGTTGACTTAAGTTTGGGCTTTCAAACACTGTAGTAGATCCTCTCAGGTGATAATTTAGCAAAATTTTTTAAAACCTTAAAAACGTTCATACTTCATCTAGCATTTCTATTTCCACAAGTAGACTTAAGCAAGTCTGTTTCCCAAAGATTTTACTACAAATACCCTCATCGCATCAGTATTTTACTAGTCACAGTGAAAAACTGGACACAATCTAAATAATGATAACGGCTAACATTTAATTGAGTATTTACTATGTCCTAGACCCTTGCTTGAACACTTTACCCACCTTAATTCATGCAGACTTTATAAAAAACAATACGGGGGAGATACTATTATTATCATCATCCCCATTTTACAGATGATGGGCTGAGGCCCACAGAGGTTATGTAATCTGGTCATCTGTAAGTGGAAGAGTCTGATTTAGTCTCAGCTGTCTAGTTCTAGTGTACATGCTCTTAACCATTCCATTCCACCTCCTACCCACACTAAACAACCATTAATAGCTATCATTAAAATCAGTAATGTTCAACATGTGTGGGTGTGAGGAGGCAGGAGAGAGGGAAAGAGAGAGAGAGGGAAAGAAGAAGGAGGGGAGGGAGAGGAGAAGGGGCAAAAGAAGAAAGAGATGGTGTATGAGGGCGCCTGGGTGGCTCAGTGGGTTGAGCTGCTGCCTTCGGCTCGGGTCATGATCCCAGGTCCTGGGTTCGAGCCCCGCATCGGGCTTTCTGCTCAGCAGGGAGCCTGCTTCCTCCTCTCTCTCTGCCTGCCTCTCTGCTTACTTGTGATTTCTCTCTGTCAAATAAATAAATAAAATCTTAAAAAAAAAAAGAGATGGTGTATGAATTATAGCATATGTATACTAACACAATGCAATTATTAAAAATGATAATGCAAACTATACAGGCATACCTTGTTTTACTGTTGATTGCAGATACTGCATTTTTCAAAAAAAATTAAAGGTTTGTGGCAATTCTGCTTCGAGCAAGTCTATTAACACCATTTTTCCAATAGCATTTGCTCACTGTGTCTCTGTGTCACCTTTTGGTAACTTACACTATTTCAAACTTTTAAAATACTATTATTTGGGGCGCCTGGGTGGCTCAGTGGGTTAAAGCTTCTGCCTTCAGCTCAGGTCATGATCTCAGGGTCCTGGGATCGAGCTCCGTGTCCGGCTCTCTGCTCAGCAGGGAGCCTGCTTCCCTTCCTCTCTCTCTGCCTGCCTCTCTGCCTACTTGTGATCTCTGTCTGTCAAATGAATAAATAAAATCTTAAAAAAATAAAATAAAATACTATTTTTTTATGGTACTCTGTGATCAGTGATTGCACCTTGCTGAAAGTTCAGATGATGGTTAGCATTTTTTAGCAATCAAGTATTATTTAATAAAGATGTACTTTTTTTTAAAGACATGATGCCGTTGCACAATTAATAGACTATAGTAGAGTATAAACACAAATTTTATATGTACTGGAACATTAAAACATTCATTTGGTTCAATTGATTGTGATACTTGCTTTATTGCAGTAGTCTGGAACGTGGTCCGAACCAGGTTCCAGACTACTCTGAGGTCTGCCTGCATGGAGTTGTGTTCTAGAACAGTGTCTTTAAAATCCTCTTGACATGACCTGTATTAAGAAATAAACATTTGGGGCATCTGAGTAATGCAGTCACTTGGTTGTGGGACTCTTGGTTTTGGCTTAGGTTGTGATCTCAGGGTTGTGAGATTGAGCCCTGTGTCAGGCTCCACATTCAGTGTGGAGTCGGCTTGAGTTCCTCTCTCTGTCTGCCCCTCACTCTCTTAAATAAGTAAATCAATCTTAAACAAAGGAAGAAAGAAACATTTTGCATCACAAACATGCCTATCTATGACAGGTGGGGGGTAAGCTGGCTTCCACCAGGACAACTGTGCTAGTTGTATATGGTGCATGTCTCCTTTCCTATGTCATGGCAGTTCTTAAATTTTTGGAATATCATGTACATTGTTTTACACACACACACACACACACACACACACACACATCTGAAAATAGAAGTTTCATGAAAACCACACACTTACTAAGTGTCTTACTAAGTGTGATGCAGTCTTATATTTTCTCTTTATTTCTATTCTATTCCATTTTTAAGATTCTGGTTGTCAGCCTCTAGTTGATCTCATCATCCTAAATTAATGTATCCATGATTTGAAACGGATTCTGGAAGAAAATCACAGTGCTTGTAATACCTAAAGTGTCCACAAGAAGGCACTACAATTCTAGACCAGCAAGTTTACACCAAAGGCTCCCTGGGCTGGGGATGGAGAGAGGGTAGGGATGTTGTCTTTTGCTGGACACAACTCAGTGGACCAGGGGCAAGGCACCTGGCTGAAGGACAGCTCATCTCTGGACCATGAACTTATCGAAAGGCATGAAACAATAATCTGTGGAGACTTACTATTATTATTATCATTATTAATTATTAGATTATTGATAATCTAATAATCCCTGTGGAGACTGTCAGGGGTTCAGTCACATGCATCTGACGTGGAAACTGCAGATAGGAGTGACTGGCAGAGTAAAGATGAAAATCCATGAGATGATAAGAAGCTGGAGGGTAATAATGGGTCAGTAAATGAGCCAAAGTTTCAGTAAGTTCAAGTTATGTTTGGAAGATGAAACTGAACAAGATGATAGAAGGAGCTAAAAAAGATACTTGGAGCAGGGAAGCTGCCGATAGGAAGAGGAGATAGACTCATAGCATCAGTGTACACTGGGGTGCCGTCACACGGACGGTGGCTCCCACACTCGTGCTGCGGGTGTCCCAGGAGCTTCTAGCTCTCTGCGGCCCTGTCATTCTTGAATTCCCTTTCTAGGAGCCTGGATCCCTCTATTTCTGAGCACCCAGCATCCTTACAGCAAATGCTTTCTCGGTTTGCTCACCCAGCAGCAGACCCAGCTTTATTCCTACACAGGAGACTAACTGAAAAAAAGCAAAGAGAAAGGTGTTCCCAGCTTAAGTTAAAATGTTCCCATATTAAGTTAAAAAAAAAGGATATCACTTCAGAGCATTTCTTTATAAGGTAATTTTGTTTTAAAATGTATAACGCAAATCTGAAAGGGTATATATACATCAAGATACTGACAGTGGTTACAGCTGAATGATGATTTGTGAGCATACTATTTTTTTGCACAAGTTTTTTTTTTCCTAAAATAATCATATACTAATTGTTTGATGTGCTAAGTGCAACACTTATTAAAAAGAAAGAAGGAATTTTAAAAACCAAGATTTTTTTAGTATATTTTTTATTTTTGTATTTTATTATTTATTTATTTATTCAATTAATTAACATATAATGTATTATTAGTTTCCAAGGTAGAGGTCAGTGATTCCTCAGTTTTGTGTAATACCCAGTGCTCATTACATCATGACAACAGGACAGGGTTGCTGAATGTCTTCCAAGGGATGATGTGATTTGGGCTGGGTCCCAGAGGCCTTTCAGGGTACAGGTGTCCTGGGAACTTTCCTCAAAGGGGCCACTCTGAGTAAAGTCTGAAAGGCTAGTGCCCCCAGGGAATACTGGGAATATGGGGGGGGCTGACAATAGCTGAAGCAGAGAGCACCCCGAGCTCTTAAAGGATACAAAAGTTTGAATATATTTGATAGAAATTGCTTTATCTTTTTAGAATTCTAAAAATGATGCAGTTTTTGATAGATACTCGAAGTGACTCAATTTAATGTAAGTTATGAAGCATAGTAATTAAACAACAAAAACATATCCACTATCCAGCTTAAAAAATAGAACATGACTAATGCCTTTGAGACCCTCATATACCTCTCTCCGAACCCATCAAGTGCCTGCCCTTCCAAAAGTAACCACTCTCCTGAATTTTGTGTTTAACATGACCCTTGCGGTTTTACTGCAAATGTATACAACCTTACAACAGCAGTAACAGCTAGGGGCGTCTGGGTGGCACAATCAGTTAAGCATGGGTTTCAGCTCAGGTCATGATTTCAGGGTCTTGAGACCAAGCCCTGCCTTGGGCTCCATGATCAATGGGGCGTCTGCTCTCTCTCTCTCTCTCCTTCTGCCCCTCCTGCTTGTATTCAGAGTTGCTCTCTCTCTCTAAAATAAATAAATTAATTAAAAATAGTAATAGTAACGGGGTACCTGGGTGGCTCAGTGGGTTAAAGCTCTGCCTTTGGCTCAGGTCATGATCCCAGGGTCCTGGGATCGAGCCCCACATCGGGCTCTCTGCTCAGCAGGAGCCTGCTTCCCCCTCTCTTTCTCTGCCTGCCTCTCCACCTACTTGTGATCTCTCTCTGTCAAATAAATAAATAAAATCTTTTAAAAAATTTAAAAAAATAGTAATAGTAACATCTAACATTCTTTGAGTGCTTGCTCTTTGTAAGACAATTTTCTAAATTCTTTATGTATTTTAAATCTAATCCGTACAACAGCCAGAAGGGGTAAATATTGTTATTAACATCCCAGTTCAGCAGTTGACTAAACTGAGGCACAGAGAGGTTAAGTGACCTGCTCAAAGTCACACAGTTAACACATGGCAGGCCCTGGTTTCAAACCCCAGCAGCTTGTTCTAGCTTCTGTACCCTTAACTACTTATTCTACCCACTCTTAACAATATATTGTCATTCTCCTTATTTCTGAATCATGTACAAATAGAATCCCACTGTGATAGTTCTATTTGTCCAGAAGTGCATTCCCAGATGTGGGTTCTAATGAGAGCAGTTTCTTTGGGAGGCGAGCCACTGTATCAGTCAGGGTTCTCCAGAGAAATAGAATTGATAGGATATACGTAGGTAGATATAAGAGGAGATTTATTTTTATTATAGGAATTGGCTCACACATTTATGAGGGCTTAGAAGTCCCACCATCTGCTGTCTGTGAGCTCTGGAACCAGGAAAGCTGGTAGTATAATTCAGTCTGAGTCCAGAGCCCCGAGAATCAGGGCCCAATGGGGTAAATCCTGAGTCTGAAAGTCCAAGAATCAGTAGCACCAATGTTCAAGGGCAGGAGAAGATAGATGACTTAGCTCAAACAGGGAGAAAATTCGTCTTCTACCTGCCTCTTTGTTCTGTTTAGGTCCTCGAAATGTTGGATGCTGTCCACCCCCATTGGTGAGGGTAATTTCCTTGGCTCAGGCTACCATTCAAACACCTATCTCTTTCAGAGACATTCTCCCAGACGTACCTGGTGTTTTTACCAGCTCTCTGGGCATTCCTTAGTTCAGTTAGGTTGACATATGCAATTAACCAGCACAGCCACAAAAACCCAGGAAGGGAATGGAAAACTGGAACAAGGAAGGAAACGCCAACAAAGAAGTTACCACTTTGGGCAACTACATCTTAATCACAGTAAGGAGCCAGAGTAGAACAGACACTAAAGATTTATCCCACCGAATGGGGGAGTGAACCAGAGTATTAATACAGCAACTTGTGGCCCTCGTGGACCAAGGCCTGGCTCCTAGATCATATTCATTCCTGAGCACTCTGGCCTGGCTTGTGTGCAGACAGAATGAGCTTTGGAAAGAAACTCCCCTGGCAGAGGACAGGGCTTGGATTGACCTGTGCTGACATGGTCAGGCCTAAGGGTATATGAGCAGGGAGCTTCTAGTACCTTGTCACGTACTCTGTGAATAATCCTGCAATCTGCTGCTTTTTTGCTTGCTGTTCACCACTGTGGTCAAGAGATTCATCCTCGCCGGCCTGCTGATATGTGTAATTTGTAGTTCGTTCATTCTCACTGCTACATTCCATTCTAGGACGATGTTCCATTTATTTATCTCTTCTTCTTTTTTTTTTAATCCCTTCTTTAGTTAACAGACATTTGGGCTGTTTCCACTTTTTTGTTCTCAGAAGTAATGTTACCTTCTTTCACAAGTCTCTTGTTGGCCTCGTCAAGAGCTTCTCCTCTACACCTAGGTTTAGAGCTGGTGGGGTAGGAAGTATTCGCATCTTACTCTTTACCACATGACGAGTACAACAGTTGTTCCAGTAGAAGTTTCAGCCACAGCATCTCAGATTTCCTAATGTTTCATACCTTTGCTCAAAATGATATTGTTAGATTTTCCATTTTTGCCAGGCTGGTGGGAATAAAGTGATATTTCTTCATCTTTTGGGAGGATACCCACACACACACATAAACGTATTTTTTAAAATTTAAAGGTCACGTGGATTCAAGTTCAATTTGGTCTCTGTCATGTTTTCTAAAGATTTTATTTCTCTATTTGAGAGAGCAAGAGTGGGAGAGAGCACAAACAGGGGGAGGGGCAGAGGGAGATCTGCTGAGCAGGGAGCCCAACATGGGGCTCGATTCCGTGAGTCTAGATCATGAAGGGAACCAAAGGCAGATGCTTAACCTGCTGAGCCACCCAGCCACCTTTGGTCTCTGTCATTGCAATTTAGATTGTCAAAGAAGAAAGATGGGAAATGACACTTGACGGTGTGACTATAAATGAATGAAATTGTTTTGCTGACATTGCTTGTGTGATGGTTCATTTAATGTGTCAGCTTGACTTTCCCTGTTCTCAGATTTTATTTTAAGATTTTATTTATTTATTTGATAGAGAGAGAAACAGTGAGAGAGGGAATACAAGCAGGGGAAGTGGGAGAGGGAGAAGCAGGCTCCTCGCACAGCAGGGAGCCCGATGTGGGGCTTGATCCCAGGATGCTGGGATTATAACCTGAGCCAAAGGCAGACGCTTAATGACTGAGCCACCCAGGCGCCCCTGTTCTCAGACTTTAGATGAAGACTGATTTACAGCATCAGCTTCATTGGGTCTCCAGCTTGCAGACAGCAGATTGTGGGACTTCTTAGCCTTTATAATTGCACGAGTCTATGTTATTATATATATATATATATGATATGTGATATATGATATATAATTAATATGCATCAGCATATAATTATACGATATTAATTATATGTTACTATATATAATATCATGTATCATATACATTTATATTATATAATCATATATATTTATATTATATATTATATAATTATATAAATATTTAACATATATAATAATGTATATTATTATTATAGGCTCTGTTTCTCTAGAGAACACTGACTAGTACAACGTGCCAACAGGTTCTAAGGTCAACGACAGGAGGACTTTCACAAGCATGAGTGAGGCTGGCACCTGGAGTCAGGTGTAATGTCTGAGGATACATTGTACGATGACACTAAAGTTCTGTGTGTCTATTAAAAATTCAGTGTCCTTATCTTACATGCAGGTCTCATGCCAGACAGATGAGAGGCTTCCCTCTCTGTACTCTGACTTAGGGATTTTCTTTTTTTTTCTTTAAAGATTTTATTTATTTATTTGACAGAGAGAGCGAGATCACAAGTCACAAGTACACAGAGAGGCAGGCAGAGAGGCAGGCAGAGAGAGAGGGGGAAGCAGGCTCCCCGCTGAGCAGAGAGCCTGACGCGGGGCTCGATCTCAGGACCCTGAGATCATGACCTGAGCTGAAGGCAGAGGCTTTAACCCACTGAGCCACCCAGGCGCCCCTGACTTAGTGATTTTCTTAAGATCGTTTTCACTTTGGAGCAAGTGGTTCTTCTGAGGACTTATCACAGGAGAGAGCTTGGTCAACATCAATAAATCTTTGTGATATCTCTAGTGAAGGAGGTAGCAGTTCCCAGTATTAGTTTCATAGGACTGCTACACCAAATTGGATGCCTTAAAACAACAGAAATTGGGGCACCTGGGTGGCTCAGTGGGTTAAAGCCTCTGCCTTTGGCTCAGGTCATGATCTCAGGGTCCTGGGATTGAGCCCTGCATCGGGCCTTCTGTTCATCGGGGAGCCTGCTTCCCCCCACCTCTCTCTGCCTGCCTCTCTGCCTGCTTGTGATCTCTCTTCATCAAATAAATAAATAAAATCTTAAAAAAAAAAAAACAGAAATCAATCCTCTCACAATTCTGCAGCCCAGAAGTACAAAATCAAGGTGTCAGTAGGGTTTTTTCCTCCTGGACGCTCTGAGCAAGAATCCATTCCATGTGTCTTTCCTAGTTTCTAGGAGCTGTCAACAACCCTTGGCAGTCCTTCGCTCTGACTTGGTCTCTACAATCCAGGATGCTCTCATTTGGAGAATCTTACCTTAATTACAGTTGCAAAGACATTTTTTCTAAATAAGGTCACAGTCACAGATTTTTGGGTAAACATATCTTTTGAGAGTCCACAATTCAACCTGCTAACAGGAGGCAACAAAAGATGTGGTTAAGTGGAGAGCTAATGACATTCGATATTCAGAGGTTCTGCTCATATCTCTCTTTTAGTGGGTGGGGTGGAAAAACACCATGCTGGGCATTAGAGATGAGATTTCTTCATCTGTGTATTCTGAGAGTTAATAGCTTTTCCCCAAATAGAGGCTCAGTAACAGATGTCTGATCTCACCTTAGGGATTGTCAAGGAAGCCAGCCAACAGGAGGTGGTGTTAATATTTTCACTGGGGAGAATATAAATGACTCTCCAAGAAGGAAAAATAAATGTGCTGTTGGGTGGACAGATTGTAAAAGAATTTCTTTATCTTGGTTGTTATTTATTTAATTTTTTCTTCCTGATCTTAATATCTTTCTTTAAAACAACAACAACAACAACAAGTTCTTCCCTGGTAAATTAACCTATTCTGTGTATTTTATTGAAAAAGTCAGAGGTGAGAATGACAACATGTGAACTTTTTAATTCTTGTGGGTTTTTTTTTTTCTCTGTGTCTACAGTGAAAAAGTTCATTTGGTAAATTTCTCATAGTTAGCAAGAGACATCAGAGGTATTTTAAACAATGCCATTTACTTCTTCAGATGCTTATTGTTCATTCTGAACCTGTTCTTTTTAAAAAGATTTATTTTTATTTATTTGAAAGAGAGAGAAAGAGAGGGAGCACACAAGTGTGCGAGCGGGGTCGGGGAAGAGCAGAGAGTGAGAAGCCTCCCCGCTGAGTGTGGTGGTCCCCAAGCCTGGTGATCCCATGACGCGGAGATCATGACCTGAGCCAAAACCAAGAGTTGGATGCTTAACTAACTAAGCCACGCAGGCACCCCTGAACCTGAATTTCTAAACAATAAGATCATTGTGTTCCTGTCCAGGCATCTTTAAAAAAATGAAAGTGATGTTATTCTAAGAAAAGGAGTGCAATTACCGCACTGTTACGTTTATTTAGACAACATCGTAAGTGGTACAGACAGGTGCCTCAGCAAGGCTAGCAGGTTTGGACTAGACTGTGGTGCTCTGCATTCAGTACTAAAAATATCTGAGGATCACAGGGAAACTACCTTTGTGAGAAAGATCTTACCCCACCAAAAAAAGCCCAAAGTATCTGAAGTCACTGCATAAAAAGCTAATATAATTGCACTGTGAACGTTTATTTATTTATTTATTTATTTTTTAAAGATTTTATTTATTTATAGGGGCACCTGGGTAGCTCAGAGGGTTAAGCCTCTGCCTTTGGCTCAGGTCATGATCTCAGGGTCCTGAGGTCAAGCCTCATATCGGGCTCTCTGCTCAGCAGGGAGCGTGCTTCCCCCCCCCCCCCCC